>NC_143030.1:57382398-57682398 GCF_057628025.1 Oncorhynchus mykiss
CATCACTGGAAATAATTGGTTGATGCTGCCTGAGATGGTCAGGGGGATGACTGTGTCAAAAAGCTTGTGCTCCTTTACTCTGCAGCTCATTCTTTCAACATGCACTCTCAGCCTGGCAATGGATTGGGCCTCCCTAACCTCATGCGCTGGCATCTGTGTGCGTCTTGACAGAAAGGCTGGCTGGTAGACCTTGCACAGAACAATGTAATCTACGAGAAAGGCCTTATCCACCATAATGGCCATGTCAGGGGTGAGTAAGGAAATAATTCCAGACTGCTTGAAGATCTCCTTGTCATTCACAGATCCAGCATACAATGATGACACAAAAGTTGACAGCTCCATGTGGTGACATTCCCAACATGCCCTTAAAGGTACAGCCTGTCTTGCAGGAAGAAACATCTCACTCTGCAGTAGTAGTGAAGATGGTGTATAGCAGCGGAGTTCAGTGCAGTCAATCACTACCTGGGTGTCTGGATAGTCCTTGAACTCAGGTGGTAGGTGGGCTTTGATTGGTTTCCTTGTGGATCCATACCCGTGCTGACCCAAGAAGACAGTAGAGGAAGTTGGCCCAAGAGATGATAATCCGTCTCACTGTCGATTGGTAGATGCTGAACCGATGGGCCAGACCCAGCGACAGACGAGTCATAAACAAGACACTACTCGTCGATTGATGGCAGTGTCTGAACGTAAATAAACTCGTTTTAGTACAATATAGTCCTTATATTCGGTCCATAACAAAAAGTTAATAATGTTTAACAATTGCAGTAAAATCAAATAATATTCTCTTAAGTGTTTAATGTAGTTGTCACTTTCCGGTTTTCTTTGAGTAACATTTGTTTCAAATGGATTGGTACTTGTGACTCTTACAAACTTGGTCTCTGCTGCCCGCTCAATCAAGTGCCAGAAGGCCATCAGGTGGGTGTAGCTTTCAAATCTAAAGACGGACCCAAATTACTATTATTGTCCATCTTCTCTAAGCCTTAAGTAGCACCAGACATGACCTAGCTGCTATTGTAGCCTGTTTTCTTGTTACTGCAATTCGTACTGTAATTCACAGCAGCGAATGTTTGAAATGTTCCGTTATTTAACCTGGGAAGTGGAACCAAATCTTATTTGCAGCAACGACTTGGGAGCATTTTTGGGGGTTAACTGAAAACGAATGTAAAGACAAAATACATTCAATATGTCTTCTTATGCTAAGATATGCTAGCCTAGATTTAAATAACAATGAACATTGTTTCAGTATGATATGTTGGATAAAGGAATAAAGACAGACACCAATGTCAGGTTCAATAACCGTGTTTGTGCATTGTACAAATCCCTACACATGGAGTCCGGGGAACAGTCCACATGACATCTGTGACTGAATGAGTCCATACTGACGATTTGCCAGGCCCTTGTGGGCAGTTCGTGTGACAAACATGTTCTTAAAGGTAAGCTGGAATTTGGGATAATAATAATTAATAGTAAATAATAAACACTATTAATACTGGATAATAAATTATTACCTTGTGTAAAAACGTATACCGTCGTCAGAACCAGCAAATCGCTGTAGACCAAAGCCGTGTTGGGCGGTCAGTTCTCCAGCTTGGCTCGAAGCTCTTTAATTTCTCTTACGTGCTCATGTTTTGCCATTAGGGTCACGTTCAGGGACTGCATAGTAATCATGTGTCTGGACCGGATCAGAGACGGCACAGTCCATAAGCAGCGCACCTTGTTCTTCGTCCTCCTCGGTTGGAGCAGGAGGTTTCAGTCTTCTTTCCCAAACACCGGGTCTCTTTTGAATGTGCTAGTTCCACGCGAAGAGTAGGAACACCACCTCTTTTTAGGTATTGTCGCCCCCCATTTTTTCCCTCACCAACGTCACTTGACGAAATGTGTAGTACACACTTTTGTGTGTTTGGTGACAGTAAAGTTGTCACGACATACTGCCACCAACCCCCTTTTTCTGAGCTTTAAGTTACATCGACCGGGAAACTATGGAAGCTCACAATACCATTACATTTGGAGGAAACTGAACACAGAGGCACTGGACAATGTTCATTAGCACCTCCTTCGCCGGGCTGTAATTTAAACGTAGTCATTGCGAACTATTTCAGTCAGAAATGCATCAACTACAGTTATCGCTAGTAAGCTAATGATAAAAACAACAGCAGAAATCGCTCCGGAAGTTATCAACCCGGTAGGAAGTAAATTAGAATGTTGGAGGCGGTATAATGCATAGAGCCTATTGGCGACCGGGGACAGCCTGCAGGCACCCTGACCGCAAACAAGGACTCGCTAGGGCGCGATGAGCCAAACCCTCCCCTAACCCGGACGATGCTGGATCAATTGCGTGCAGTCCTATGGCACAGCCCGGGAATGAAGCCGGGTCTGACCGCTGCAGCCCTCGGGAGGCCCCTGACTCCGATTTGAAATGTAATGCCACAGCAGATGAGATGTAAGAAAATAACTGTTCCATTAAAATGTTCACACCTTTGACAATACAGTACTTTTAGTTGATATCTATGAATGCCATTTCCTATCTACTTTGTCTAAGAGTGATGTACTTACAGAACGAATTAACATACCTTTAGTGCTGATGGTCTCTCAGGGTGGGGTAGCCTATTTACTTGTGTATGTGAGAGATGGAGGGATCGTGATGACTCACAGGCTTGTCCTTCAATGCTGCACAATTTTGACTGATGTAAAAAGAGAAGTCCATTTGGGTAACTAACTTCATTTGAAAACCTGCACCATATTATCTCGACTTGCACATTTTTCAAATTCATTAACCATTGTGACTCAAGTCTGAGTCCTTGATTGTAAAACCCATTGCCAACAATGGTATTAATTTAAAACCTTTTATCCTATATTGAGATTACAAATCTCTCTCAAAAGAGACCTGATTATATAATGAAAAAAGATCACAGAAACATGTTCAATCTGTTTTTTCTCAGAGCCTGAAATTAAGTTGTCTTGCAACATTGACAGTAAATATTTGAACATATTTTATTTATTGGTGAAAGACCAAACAATCCACTGGTTTTTCCTCATTTGGTTTTTCTTATTTACAGCCGGTAAAATATTTCAAACACAATACAAATACTTGTTAGGTAATTCATGTCAAACGTTATAGTACATTAAGATTAATAGTGGAAATGGGAGTTTGGGATATTTTATAAAGCATGTTTCACAATTATTATCATAAATGATAATAGAAAAAAAAACTACTGCAAACAAAACATACTTTCAAATCTGTACAAGCATTTTCTTGAACATCCATAAATTCCCACAAAAGAAATGAAGGCGTGGAACTTCCAATATGTCTTTAAAAAGTCCAGTTTGCCAGATACAGACTAATTTAATTTCTATTTTACAATAAGTAAAAGAGGCAAAAATGAAAAACTTGTAAATGTGTACAATAGGTCTTGCATTTCAGATGAGGAAGACAAAATCCTTTCACTTCTCTTGACCTTTTCTTTTCCTTTTTTAACACTGATTCTCACTTGATGTGAAGCATCTTTTCATCTGTTTTTAACCGCTTGCGTTTAGGCTGCACAAACTCATCCTCTGAGTCTTCTGTGAGATCTGCCTCCTCTCCCTCTCCAACTGGGGCCTCAGGCTCCTCTGGTGCCTCAGGGAAACTTTCGTCTGGGTATAGCTCCAGCAGCCTCTCTTCAAAGTACAAACTCACGGCTTTCCCTGCCTGCGCCACCTCTGAGTCCGCCTGCCAGGTGGGAAGGAGGGGGAGAGTATGAGGAAGGTGGGGTGTGAGGGCACCATTTAACAGGAGGGATGAATGGGTAAGGAATGGGAGGGGAGGAGATGGAGCACACTAGAGTGGGTTAAAGGTCCAACACAGCTGTTTTTTTTCTCAATATTAAATCATTTCTGTGTAACAATTAAGTACCTTGGTGTGATTTTTCTCCAATTAAAATGGTAAAAAATAAACAATTAGCTTCCTAGCAAAGAGCAATTTCTCAAGCAAGAATTTAGCTTGGACTCTGTAGGAGTGGTCTGAGTTTGGAAAACTAGCTGTTATTGGCAGAGGTTTGGAACTCTTATTGGTCTAAACAAATTTACTTAAACTCCATCCCATCAAAACAGGCTGAAATTTTAGGCAATCTTTTCAAACAGCTCTTATACTTCAAAAAGGCATTATCATCATTTTCACAATATTATTCTAACCTCAGTGTGGAAATGCAAATAAAACACAGAAAACACACATTTTTAACAGTGGCAGGGTGGGCAGCCTAACCTTTCCCCTCCATGTGTATTAGAAACAGCTTACCTGCACATTACTCTGTTTCTCCTCATCATATACCTGGATTATTCGAGACATCTAAAAAAAGGGGTGATAACAGTACAATAAAGACAAAAAGCAGAAGGGGGGGGGGGGGGATTTCACAGCAGACAGGTTATAGGTAACAACCATGTGTACTGTCACTACCCTTGGTCTTTTGGGCCTAAGTAAAATACACCCCTTATTGAACTGGTGTCCAAATGTGGTGTCTCTCATCGTCATTCCTCCATAAACTTTTGTTTCACTTACTGTCTAACTTATGGAGGATGCCGTTGCAGACCTTGCTTAAATCTTGGCATTCAATTTCCCAACAAGTCTAGTGTCTTTACCTATGGTCTGTCTAGTCTTTACCTGGCTGCTTCTGCCTGTTGAATTCTGAACAGCAGCCATGGCCTTGCTGTGGGTCCTGGCGTATTCCTGGGAAAGACGTCTTTCAATTTCTGCTAAATTGGCTAGTAACTTGACACTGACAGTCCCATCACTGATACCTAGTAAGTGTCTCTTCAAATCTTAAGTTTGCATATATGACCCATTGTGCTGGACCGTTGACTAAGTCAACTGCAACCAATAGAAAACCTTTTAACGTTACCTCCACAACTCAGTCCCTCATTGATTCTCTCAATACAAGGCAGTATATAGGTCCCCTCTTTTCCATTTCAAATCACTATTGAAAATCGAAATCACAAAATTCCTTAAATCTTTTTTTGCCCTACACATATCACTTGAAAACATGTCCAGAGAGATTAAATTAAGAAAGTAAACATTGACACCATATCAAAAAGGTCCAATGCAATGAAGAGCCCACACACGGGACAAATTTTGCATTCGAAAAGTCAAAGTATTTGTGTTAGTATCTACTGAAAATATACACGTTAAAAGGAAAATTCCACCCTCAAATGATCTTCTGCAAAACGCAGCATCATATGACACAAAATACACCATACAGGCTGTATTTCTGTATTTTTTCAGTTATACATCTTGAAAACGTGATTGCTGACATGTATTTCTGTATTTTTACAGTTATACATCTTGAAAATGTGATTGCTGACATGCAAAACATTGTGACTAACTACATCAACAATGGACTAATGAAACAAATACTAAGAGATAGCTTGCACAAGATATTAAAGGAAAACTCCACCCAAAAACAATCAAGTCAAAGACAAACAATCAATCATTGATAGAAACGGTTAGCTATAATGAATACAGACAAAACGGAATGTATTAGCATTTTAAAGGTAATCTCTGCAAGAAAGCGGCAAGTTATTTAGAATGACAAAAATGTCTAATATATTGTAACAATAATAGTTCAATGCTTTATAGATTCACTTGTTTTGTCAACTCATAAGTAAAAAAAAATCAAGGAGTCTTATAGCAGGCTCTCTAACTGCTTACAAAATAACTGACCAGGAAGACATTAAATTAGAGGCCATGAAAATATTCCGGTTGGATAATCGGCACATAGGCAAATTATTTTTGCAACACCACAGTCACAACAAACAGCCCAGTGTGAGTACCCAATAACTGCATCCGGTCATCCAACATTAATCCCTGCGGGTGCCCAAGCTCATGCAAAATGGTGTGATAAGGATATCAACCTTCTGCATAGTGCATTTCCACTGCCCGCATACAGTAATAATGTGCATGTGTTCTCCTGCATCCATTCAACTATCACTCAGCCCCATCTCATCATGCATGGAAGTCATGCCCACTCACCTCGTTGTATTTGGCACAGTTGCTGAAGACCAGGCGCACGTCCGAGACAAACTCTATGGGGCTCTGGTAGTGCTGGACGTGCTTCAATTGTAGCTTCTGTTTCACCAGGGTCAAGTCCATGGGCTTCTTGATGATTTTGTAGTAATTAGGGATCTGGTGAGAAGGGAACACCATGGTTAGAGAGCCATATTAGATCATTAATTTATTATACAGAACATTATGGTTATAGCCACAATGCTGAAGTAAAGTGGTGCTGTGGGTATAGGGAAGTATCCATAAACCAACCAATCAAATGTATTTATAAATACAATATATTAAAAAATAAATAATAATCAGCAGTTGATACTACATGCTTTTACAGAGATCTGGCCAAGACCCCAAAGAAAGCAATGGCAGAATCAAGAGCACAGTGCCCAGGAAAAAGTCCCAAGAAAGAAGAAACCTAGATAGGATGTACTCTAGAGTACATGTGGCCATCCAGGTCAGATAGAATACAGGTGGCATTGCCTTTCACAAGCTTGTGATACTTACAGAGGGAGGGACAGGCTCCTGGAACCCCTCGCTGAGCTCATGGCAGAAAACGTTCAGCAGGAGACGCTCACACCTCTGCAGAGAGAGAGGGAGACAGACAAAGAAATAGAGCAAGAGAGAGGGTAGAGGGGCAGTTATGCAGGAGAACATTACACAACTGCTTAACATTCCTCAGCTAGGAGAGAGAGAGAGAAAGAAAGAGAGACAGAGATGAGGAATGTGTCCCTCTGGCTGAACACAGCAAATTAAGATGAAATGAGTAGCGCATCAAGATTAATAAATACAAGTTCTCCGTAATTCACAGACTCCTTACTAAGAGACGTGTACTAAATTAATTCATACTGATTTACTCCTCAAATGTGAGGGCATCTAAAGTCAACTGAAATTCACTGAAAAGTAGTAGGGAAATGCAGTGGCAGGAGAAACTACTAATGCTATGGGAAAGTCCTTTCAACTGTAAGCAGGGAAAGCCATAATCTAGGTATTACAGATGGATGGTTCCACTGACCCTCTGGTCCTCAGGACTCAGGCCCTGCTCACTGGTGTCTTTCTCGCCACGAGGCTCGTCGTCAGGCTCGTACTCCATCTCCGGGCTGGCCAGGCTCCGGCAGAACGTGCACATCCACTCTCCACTGAGGGGGGAAACAGAGAAAATATGACACAACAACCCAGATATATAGGCATATACATATACAGATAGCCGATGTGTGGCAAGCTATCAGCATTCAATGTTAAAGGGCCTATCTTTTGAAATATTCATGAAAATCATTCTTATTCTGACACTTAGTTAAAGCCAGCCTGTGTGTACACATGTAGTGTTAGATCAGTGGCTCACCTCGGGGAGCACTTCAAGGTGGGGATGTGACAGGTGATGTGGAAGACTTTGGGGCAGCGGTCACAGCAAAGCAGCTCTCCCCCGTTGTTGCACACGGCGCACCAGTCCTCGTTGGGGTCATCATCCTTCCCTCCCGCCCCGCTCTGGTTGGTCCCCATTGCAGTGCGTGGAGTTCGCAGGGTAGCAGGCCCGGCTCCCTTGCTGTTGGTCAGCGGGGCGTCTGAGGCCTTAGTGGATGGGCTGGTGCTAGGGGCTTTGCTAGGCCCGTTGGCCCCGCTGCAGGCCTCCTGGTCCTGGGGCTCAGTTTTGACGTGCTCCCCTAACTTCTTGAGGGCGTCCTGGACAGAGGAGGCGGAAGCCACGGAGCCCAGCACGGGGAGAGGGGGAGTCCGGCTGATCTCTGGACTACTCATCTGTGGGACATATACACACACATTAAAAAAAGCTGAATGCTTTCAAGTGGGTTAAGTACATTGATAATTCTGGTGTAGCACCAAGAAGTGAGGCCGAAACTTCCTTAAAAATGTTAACCTCTCACCACTACCAATAACAGGAGAGGATATACTTTTTTTGGGAGGGGTATGGTCTTTGTGCCTTTAACTCACTCATCCTTATTCATGATTATCTGTAATCATGGTAGCCTCCACATTAAATGTAGACGTGTTCGGAAACATCTATTCTTATCTACAATACATGTGACTCCAAAATGACAATACATTATTCACCATTCAGTTCCTACTGGGTAAAGCATAATCTGAAACAACCAAAACAAACTGCAAATGCATCCAACACGTTTGTCATAAGCTTGACATAGTCATGGTGTGCAAGGAATATGGGACCAAATACTAAACTTTTGACTACTTTAATACACAGTGGGCCGGTTTCACAGACAGGGCTTAGATTAAGCCAAGAGTAGGCCTTAATGTGTACTAGTTAAACTAGGACATTTAAGTAGCTTTCGTGAACATGGCTTAAATTTGGCTTAGTTAGTCGGAGACTACGGAGTTCTTGATGGAGTAAGGTAAGTAAGCCTAAATGAGAACACCTGGGTTAAGCTTGACTAGGTTCAGTAAGAGTACATGCTGTTGGTCTAATGGTGCTCATAAAAACCCGGAATGGAATAGAAAACACCATTACTGGTGTTAATCTTGAGACAAAAACAATGACAAGGGCAAAAACTATTTGTTCAAAAAAACTTTAGCGAGTATGAAAAAACACTACTAAAACAAATTTTGTCAAACCATGCAGTTATTGAAAGTAAAAACCATACTACTGCTACTAAGCAAAATAAAGAGTGGTTGGGCTGCAATTTGCAGTGAATTCAATGCAAATGAAAATGTAACCAAAAGAAGAGTACAACAACTTCAGGTGAGATATCTTCATTATTATCAGTATTCCACATTTCTCATATTCATATTTTTGTGACATCACTTATATTGAATGATATCTGCCTTTATAGAACCTTACACTGGCTTTAAAAAGAGAGAATGCAGAGATCAGAAGAGAGCAATATACTACTGGTGGTGGACCTGTAGAGCACCAGCAAACTCGATGGTATACCAGACGATTACCATTTGGACAGTTCAGATGAAGAACTGAGCTCAAATGGTACATATACCAAAGAAAGTAAATTGGTTACTTCCTTTGGTAAATATATTCCATTGTCTGTGTCAATCTTTACTCTTCTTTCATTCTAAGGACCATATGAGTTTATTTGTGCTTCTAACGGTGTTCTTTTTCCAGAGGAAAGGAATGTGAACATGTTAGAAGAGCTAGTGCACAGTGAGTGTGTACCCTCCACATCTGCTATAGCATCTGCTGTAGAGAAGATGCTGCCACCATCTTTCAGCAGAGATTAAAAAAGATGACCATGCATGAAAAGTTAGCCAGAGAATTTCATGAGCATAAAATTAAATACCTGAAGGAAGAACATGAAGTGAAATTGAGAATTCTACAGGTTGAATTGGATATGAAGTTGGAAGATAGAGGTATGAGCCCAAAAAATATACGGTAATGAGACAATTGTGATTATCAGTCATGGTGAACACAATATGGTATGTAAAAAATACATGTTTTGTCATTTGGATATTCATAAGTGTGAGTATTTAATCACCACAAACTACATTTAAAACTGGCCTTGGTTTAGTCACTCATTTAATTATGCTGCATTGCACCATTTTAATTTTGTACAAAGAAAACATTACCAAAGCAAAAGTAAGTCAAAATGAATACATTGCATATTTAAATGCATATTATATAGTTGAAGTGCTGCAATGTGAAAGCTTGCAGCATCTTCTTGGCTGGAAACAGAGTGTACTGCGTAAAGACTGGAATCTAGTGATGCACCGATATCCAATATTTTTCTTGCAAAAAAAAAACCTGATACCGATAACCAATATTTACAATTTTAGCGGCCTTTCAAGCATTTTAGTACAGTTAAATAGTTAACAAACACACATGGCGGTTAAAGGCACATAGGGGGGTGCACAATCGGCCCAGCGTCGTCTGGGTTTGGACAGGGTAGGACGTCACTGTAAATAAGAATTTGTTCTTAACTGCTTTGCCTAGTTAAATAAAGGTTACACACACACACACACACACACCAAAAAGTTATTTTGTTGGCATTTACGTATGTCCCCATTACCAATAAAATATAATCAAAACCTATTTCTTTCACTTGCTGTGCTTTTTCGTTGTTCATTTGTTCAGTCATTTCATTCTCAACCAGGATTTCTATAGAATGCCATTTGGGCCTCCCTGTGTCAAAAAATACACTATTTAACACTATTTGATGTGTCAAATACGCTTGTTGACCAATCAGGACCTGAATATGACTGCACGTCACATTAAAATTTTAAAACGCTCATCATTTTTTACGTAGTTATTACACATAGATTACACTATCACTCGTATTTCATGTCACAATGATTCATCGATACGTATGCTATGACGCTGGTAAAGTTGTCTCGCGCACCTACAGTGCTGGTCCTAAAAAGAAAAGCTAGCTAGCTTGTGGATGCAACCAATGTTCTTCCCCAAAAACATAGCTCCTGAAACAGATTGGCGTTTTGCTATAGGTGTCATCATCTAAAATAACCCTAATTTAGAAGACAGTTCTTACTTGATTAATAGTGGTTGGACCCATCTATGTGAAGATAGCCACAATAGTGGACTTTGCGGTTAGCATTCAAAATGAAAGTATGGCATTATTCTACCATTTGTATTCATTTGCATCACTGTCAATGACATACTTTTATTTATTTTGAAGACAAACCGCAAATTCCACTATTGTGCTTAATCCATAACCCAGTTCGGTAAAGACCTCACTAGCCAGATGAAGCCAGCTGGCTGCTTATAACGTTAGTTTTGGGCAACAGGGATAAGCAGCTGTCTAGCTATTTATTTTGATGAACTGAAGTTCAATTTCAATAGGCAAACAACAAGTGGATACCTACCTAATACTTACTCACACGGATTCCCAAATCATTGCTAAGAATAATGAAAATTACTGCAGTTTCTACAGGTTATTGTTTTCAGGCTTGTTGTATTGGTGCTAGCTACCCCAGAAGTTGCGGTCAAACAAATTATGCTTTATTACCAACGCGGTATTGCAAACACATCGTTCGTGGCCGGTGTTTGCAGACTTTTTTGTACAGCTTTGACACGCAAAGACCCAAACGGCGTTCCATAGTATGTTTGTCGTGAAGCTAATAGCAGTGATGCTATTACTGTGTAACTCCGGTAGGGCAACATCTGAAAAATAGCGCACTTAGTAATGTGTATCGGTGCTCAACCAGTCGGCGAAAGCCAACATCACCCACAACAGAGAACGGTTGATTGTCAAGGGCAATGAATTCCATTATCTTGGCTTTAATGGATTTCAACTGAGTTGTCTCGCTGAAATTGTGTTACTCTTTCAAATGACTGCTTGACTTGTTGACTGCTCGATCCACACAGCAGACATTGTGGGCTAATTTAGGAATGCTGTGTTGCACGTATAGCGCAAAATTTGACATGCCGTCATTACGTCATGTACCTACGTTATATAGGTATGCACGTCAGCTTTGACATCGGTTTTGCACATTGGCGTTAAACTAGACATTGGCATTTGTAGCGAATTTCATCCGATTCCAATGTGTTCACCAATATATCGTGCATCCTTACTGGAATCAATTTTTCCATTCTCCAAACATACGCTCGACCATCCCTCTCGTGCGGATATGAGCTCTGTTGTATCTTTGCTGCTCAGCTGTTGTGGGATTTATGTATGGAGTGAATAAAAAGTTACTCTGACCTATCCACTGTCACAAGTAGTAGTCCACTATGTTGTCCTCTCTGAAACTGAGCACATAATGAAGAGTTGAAAAAAATCCTTGAATCGTGAGTTGCACCCTTCCAACGGGTAACAATGTTTGGAAAATCTAAATTAAGAGTGCCTACACCTTGAACATTGATGGAAAACCAGTTCCTACGGTTCCTGTAGACTCCTCAGCATCAGGAAATGATGGACACTTGATGGGAACATGACATCCATCTATACAGCCAATCACTCCTGGAAAGTGCCCATATTCATAGAATTGCACTTTATCGTTGGGCTTGGCCAGCGGCATCAGGAAACTTGATGTAAAGACTCCTCAGTTCACAAATGGCCCTGCATACTTTGTGAACTATTTTACACACAGTTGCATCACTGGCACCACACAAATCACCAGTTTCACGATGAAAGATTACAAAAACCTCAAAGTTATCATAACTTGGAGAGAATTGGGTAAAGACCTTCCTCTTTGAGACAGAGAGGAAAGTCTAGGCTCAAGCAAAGATGAATCTCCAATGCATTTTTTTTGTACATATGAAAGCGGTCTCGAAAAGCTATTTCATCAAAGTCATTTAATGGATTACTCCTATCCACACTATACTCATCTGGCTGGCCTCTGGAGTGCATGTTGGTCTTCATTTAGATCACATATGTCAGAGTCAAGGCCCGCGGGCCACATCCGGCCCGCAAGAAGGTTTTTTACGGCCCCTGGGATGATCTTGATTTATTATTAGAACCGGCCCGCAGCAAGCCGGCAGCCCGCAGATCTTTTACACGCACCAATACTACATTTCCCACAATGCAAAGGTGACGCACCGAGCAGTAGGCTGCTTCATTTCAATATTTATTGGCACAGCAGTCGTCAGCATCACAGTAAAATTAACTTTCAGATACCCATCAAAAATGGCAAAACGGAAGGTGGATACTGAGAACCGGGGGTTTCAAACAAGGTGGGAGTCGGAGTATATGTTCACGAAGGTAGCTGGAAAACCTGTGTGTCTTCTGTGTGGAGAAAGTGTGGCGGTACTGAAAGAGTATAATCTGAGACGACATTATGAAACGAAACACGCGGACACACACGCGGACGCAACTGTCAAGGCCAGTTTTATTTTGGCAGAAGAGATCGCTAAATCAGCCCGGCCATTTACGGAGGGGGATTTCATCAAAAACTGCATGATTAAAGTTTGTGACGAAGTTTGCCCAGAAAAAAGGCAACTCTTTTTAAATGTGAGTCTGAGCAGAAACACCATTGCCGAGAGAGTAGACCAGTTGTCCATCAATCTAAAAGAGCAGCTTGTGAAAAAGGGAAAAGATTTTATTGCATATTCCTTGGCTGTGGATGAGAGCACCGACATTTCTGACATTGCCCAGTTGTCAATTTTCATCCGCGGAGTGGACTCCAACCTAAGCGTGACAGAGGAGTTTTTGGCTTTACGTCCTATGCATGGCACAACTACGGGGCATGATTTGTATGAAGAGGTGTCAAGATGTGTAAATGAGATGGAGCTGCCTTGGGAAAAACTCGTGGGTTTGACAACCGACGGAGCACCTGCGATGTGTGGACACAGGAGCGGACTGGTGGCGAAGATACGGGAAAAGATGCAAGAGGAAAACGCGACAGGTGAGCTGACAGCTTATCATTGTATCATACACCAGGAAGCGTTGTGCGGTAAAGCCTTGAAAATGGAGCATGTAATGAGCATCATCACGCGCACAGTTAACTTTATCAGAGCCAAAGGTTTGAATCACCGCCAGTTCAAGGCATTTCTGACGGAGTTAGAAACGGAGCATGGTGATTTGCCTTATCACACAGAGGTGCGATGGCTAAGCCAGGGAAAGGTGCTTCAAAGATGTTTCGAGCTTCGTGAGGAGATTTGTCTGTTCTTGGACAGCAAAGGGAAAGACACAACACAACTCCGAGACGAAATGTTTCTGTGTGAAATGGCTTTTCTGTGTGACATTACGAGTCATCTGAATGCAATAAACTTGCAGCTGCAGGGTCGGGATCGTGTCATCTCTGATATGTACAGTACAGTGAAGGCATTTAAAACCAAACTGACTCTGTGGGAGACGCAGATGCGGAAAGAAAATTTGAGCCACTTTCCCAGCTGCCAGACCATGAAAGAGAAGCTCTCTACCAGTGCGTTCCCGAGCACACAGTTGGCTGATAAAATAGGTATGCTTGCCGCTGACTTTCGACGCCGATTTGCTGACTTTGAAGCACAAAAAAGCAGGTTGGAACTGCTCGGTAACCCATTTGCTGTTGACGTGGAAAGCTCACCACCAAACCTCCAAATGGAGTTGATTGACCTCCAATGCAATGATGCACTGAGGGCAAAATATGCGGCAGTGGGTGCTGCGGAGTTCGCCCGTTTCCTCCCCGGCACAATGCCCCAGCTGCGCATCCAGGCTGCTCAAACGTTGTCTATGTTTGGCAGCACATACCTGTGTGAACAACTGTTTTCTTTGATGAACCTGAACAAAACATCACACAGAAGTCGACTTACTGCTGAACACCTCCACTCAATTCTGAGGATTTCTTCAGCTCAGAGCCTTACCCCGAACATTGATGAACTTGTGGAAAAGATGGGACACCACCAAGTATCACCCTCAACCTCAAACAAGTGAACATTACTGTGCAATCACATATTTAGAGTTTTTACTCAGTTCAAGTTTAAAAGTTAAAATTTAATATTTGTTTTCACTGCATGTTACTTCTCCTTAAACAAAGTGTTGTTTTTGATTAATAGATTTTTGCACTTTATTTTTTTGTATTTCAATCCAATTATATTTTAAAAATATTTCAGTTGAGTGGATGATAGAAAATTGCTATTATTGTTTTTTCTTTGAAGTAAATTTAGCCCACTTTTGCTAAAATAGAAAATATAGTCTACTGATGGTGCCTTGAATACCGGTTTCTTTCATTTAATGTTCATGTTATGGGGATATTTATATAAAGGAAATTTGTCTTTTGTGTCTGTTGAAAATTAAAGATTACTGACAGAGCCATAAGAAAATATTGCTTTATTTATCTGATCATATTGTAATATATTTGTTAGGTTTTCAGTAGGTTCAATTAGGTTCACTAGACTATATGCGTCATTTAAAAATTTTTCAATGAACATTCGAACAGTCCGGCCCTCGTCTTGTAGCTGATTTTTTTATTTGGCCCTCCGTCCATTTGACTTTGACACCCCTGATTTAGATATTCCAAATAGTCCATCCTCCCTCACAAACAGTACTAAGCAGAAGTTAAACCTGCCTCTTTGAAGGATTAATTTAAGCTACAATTTAGTCCTAGAGTACCTCTAATCCTCCCTCTTGCAATCGGCTTTGTTTAATCCAGAACAAGCTAAATCTATGACTATTTTAAGATAACGCAAAGCGACTTGCACAGACTTAAGACAGCTCAAACAATCATTTTAGTCTGGGACTAGGTTTAAGCCTCGTCTGTGAAACCAGTCCAGTAAGTGAATTTGGCCAAATACTTGTGACTTCTTCAAATGGGGGCACTAGATACATAAAGTGCTTTCATTTCTAAACAGTAAAACAGATATGTAAGAAAATAGCCAGGTGACATTCCTTACTGTCACCTCATATGAAACATTTGATCTCAAATCCAAAATGCTGGAGTATAGAGCCACATTTAGCTTCATTGTCCAAATAAATAGAGGAGAGCATACATAGCCTCAGGTACATAGATACCTGCTAGATTAAGATCAAGGTACTGACAGGCTAGGAGGTGAAAAAGCTGGGCAGTTAGAGATGTGTTACCATGCACGCGCTCCTCCCTCCATCCTTCACTCGTTCCGTTTTGATGTTGGAGGTGGTGGTTCCTGAAAAGCCACAGTCCTTCTCAATTCCGGGCTCCTGCTTGACTTTGACCTGCTGTTCCATTGGGGCGCTCGCTGGCACTGGCCTCCCCGCAGAGCCACAGCTGAGGACACAAATGTACATACACACACACAGTCAAGACCTCCATTACAGTCATCCATATACTTTTACATGTATACCAGTGAGATGAGGACTCATTGTTTAGGAGTGACTATGGTACAATATCTGCATTGCTACTTTCTGTCCATCCTATGGATGTTCCACAGCTTTATGCAATAGTGTCATTTCAACTTTTTGAGCAGAGTTCTAGTATTAAACTTGTGTATCATCATTACCTGCCCCTGCTTCCTGTGCTGGAAGTACTGGATGGCCGCACGGGCGTGTGGGAGTTTGATAAGCCTGTGGGTGGGAGATAGACAGAGAGCAAGGAAGAAAGGAAGAAGCAGTAATTAGGATTGAATATTTTCCTGAAAATCCTTCCTGAGAAAATTGCAACCATACCGGTATTCCTGTTCAAACTGGAAATGCTAATTAAAGCAAATAATACCAGCAGATAAAAAAAATTGGACATGATTATAACACTGTAAATGGAGAAATATGGATCTAACGGTTTCTTGTTGTATTTGCCACAATTTAATCAACTCAAAGTTCTGTCAAAGTCACCATGCTATTTTGTTGATTTAGGCCTACAATATTATGAGGTTATTAGCCAACAGCCTGGTGAAAATTACATTCATTTTAGCTTACCTTTGACTGAAAGATGTCAGCCAGCTTGTTGGCACTTTTCTCTCCCCTTGCACCTGGCTATCAGGGGAATTTCAGAAGGTTGCGGCTGTTTTAACTTAATGATAACCCGCTTATTGTGGAGACTGTCACAGGGAACCTTATCCAATTCCAGCTAAACAAACATAAGCAAATAGGCCTAGTAGTGGAGATTCAGCAGAACCATAGTAGCAGAGATTTGTGAATGTGGAGATTGCCTTCAGTAACTGCGTTGAGACATCGCATGAAGCCTACAGATGATAGTTGCTCAAGTGATGTTTTCTATTGGAGACTTTACATCAAGTAGGCTTAATATGGTAGGCTGCTAGCGTTGTGATGACTAGTCTAATGTATGAATGAAGCCAGAGAGTTGATATGTCCGGTTCATGCAGCTATTCGCACATGCATATTTTGTATTTTTGCTTTAGTGCGGCATAAAAATGTTTATATTATTAGTCCACAGGACCGTTCAATATATTTCTTGGGAAACGGAAAGGGGTATGGGTCAGGAAGTCCAGGGACACCGCTACTCAACTCTAGCAGTAATATAGAAGTCATGAGATACAAACGATTATCTTCGTAAAAGGTGACAGTGATATGAGCATTTGTTTTTGACAAATGATTTTAAATCATAGATGGGATTGAAGCTGTGTGCGTGTGTTGTAGTCCTCCAGTACCTGAGGAGCCAGGTGAGTGTGTGGAGAGTCCCGGGGAGGGGTTCATGTCCACGGGGGGCCACAAGCCCAGCTGAGGGTATGTGCTGGCTGAGATCCAGCGACTCAGGAGGGCGTCCAGACTGCTGGAGCCTGCGTCTTCCAGCTGATGGCGCCAAAACATCCAACCACAGGAAAATAACACCGAATTAGTGGTCATTTTCAGCTCACCTTGGGAACATTGCTGATGAAGATCCCCATGTACAATGCCTAGTGAAAGCCTAAACACCCTTTGCACAGTTGTCACATTTGGCTCGCTTAAATTAAAATTTAACAATGGATTTAAAAATCTGGATTTTCCCCAACGGATCTACACAAACTAGTCCACACTTCAAAATTAAAAATGATATACATTCTTGGAAATAAAAACAAAGACTTATTGATAGCATTAGGTCTCCACACCCGAGTCAATAATTTTGCCAGCAATTACTGCTGTAAATCATTTTGAATACAGTTCCACCAACTTTCCACAACTCTTGGGGCAACATCTATACATTGCTCAAAATTGCTCAAGCTCAGTCAAGTTAGTTGAGGATCACTGGTGGACAGCAATATTCAGGTATTGACTGATTTTCATGCAGATTTAAGTCCGGGCTAAGATTACACCACTCAGAAACACTGAACACCTTGTGGAAAGCCATTATGGTGCACATTTGACCAATGACCTAATTTGCACCATGAAAAATACATCTCTATCACAGTGTAAGGTCTTCAGAAGACTAAGGCATGTTTTCCACAATGTTTTTACCTGGGCTTTGCCCCTTTAACAAAACTCCCCAGTCCCTGCCGGTGACAAGCATGCCCATATTAACATGATGATGCCACCACAATTCATGAAATATATGAAAGGTTCACTCTGATTTCAGATTTGCCGCAAACATAAAGTTATGCATTTATTTTAAAAAGTAAATTTGTTTGCCATATTCTCTTACAGTATTCCTTAATGTCCTTTTTGCAAACCAGAAGGATGATTTGGAAAATATTTTTTATGAATGCAATGTTGATCCATCCACAGATTTCCCTCAGCTCAGACAATGAAGTCTGTGGCTGTTTTAAACCCTTAGAGTCGATGTACACCCCTACGTGGGAATCTAATTAGCTTAAGCTAGAGATATGCTTTTTTTTGCATTGGCTGCAACTCAATCCACTGCACACGCAGATGTTGCCCATCCACATCTGCGGTGAAAAGTGGCAGAGCTAGATCGGTGTCAGTCAGACCATGACACATTCCGAAAATTGTCTTCTCGCAAAGACATCGGTAGCATCCAAATGGTTTGACCTCTCTATGGAAAGATAAGACTCTGACAAACACTGTGTTACTCTCCATTTTGCTCTACGACCCCCACAAGCGTCACGGGACTCGTCTGAAGTCGGTACATCCGATCTGCCAACTTCTGTCTGTAGCGTCTGAACCGTTCAGGCTACACACTAATATGACCCCTCTATGGAAAGGTCAGTCTCTCAGGTACATGTTGGTTGTTTTACTCTAGGACGCCCACAAGCCTCACAAGACTAATCTGAAGAAAGCTGGGTACCAGTTTTTTTTTTTATGAATGGAAGTATATATGGAGATAGAACACATTGAATAACAGCTTCTATGGGCTAATAGCAGTAACGCCAAATTCAATGTTACATCAAATAAATAATAACTTAAGGGATCCTAAAACTCAAAATCAAATAGCTAAATGACCCTTGGTATGACCATCTTAAAAAAATTCTAAATGTTAACTTAATAGTTCCCATTCTCTCCTTTACCGCAGTTATGAAGGAAGGTCAGATCCTCTCAGCAACCAGGTGACATGATACACCACCAATAGCTTAATTACTATACTCAAAAGGGTATTCAGTGTATTGGAATGATTTCGTAACCTTCCCTTGATCTGTACCTGTCTACAAATTAATCTCTGACAAGTTTTTAAAGCACTTTGGTGGCTTTGACGTTTTTTACATTTACTATACATCTGAGGATTGTTAAAGACAGAATAAGTTATTAAAAAATTATGAAAACCATATACTTTTGCACACAGACGGACCCAATTAAAGTAATTGTGTGATTTTCTTACTGAAAAAAAAAACTTGCTCCTGAAATGATTTAGATGTGCAACAGAGGAGTGTGTATACCTATGCAATCAAGATATCCCCCCCCCCCCCCAAAAAAAATAATGTTATTTTACTTTGGTTGTGTAGATCATTGGGGGGGTGAAATCCCAATTCAAAAAAGGTTTTGATTTTCATTTACAGGAGCAAAATGTGACAACAGTGCAAAGGGTGTGTAGACTTTCACTAGGCACCACATTACAGTTCACCGGAGTTGAGCCATGTTCGAATTCCGCTCCCTACCCCCTTCCCCTAGCTCCTTCACTGAGCAACAACAGGAAATGACCAGATAGGTATAAAGCAATATGGCAGAAGTTACATTGAATATTAATCATACGGAAAGTATTCAGGCCCTTTTCCACATTGTTACCTTACAGCCTTATTCTAAAATGGTTTTCAATCTACACACAATACCCATAATGACAAAGCGAAAACAGATTTTAAAAACATAAATACCTTATTTACATAAGTATTCAGCCCCTTTGCTATGAGACGCAAAATTGAGCTCAGGTGCATCCTGTTCCCATTAATCACCCTTGAGATGTTTCTACAACTTGATTGGAGTCCACCTGTGGTAAATTCAATTGATTGGACATGATTTGGAAAGGCACACCTGTCTATATAAGGTCCCACTGTTGACAGTGCATGTCAGAGCAAAAACCAAGCCATGAGGTCGAAGGAATTGTCTGTAGAGCTCTGAGACAGGATTGAGTCGAGGCACAGATCTGGGGAAGGGTATCAAAAAATGTCTGCAGCATTGAAGGTCCCCAAGAACACAGGGACCTCCATAATTCTTAAATGGAAGAAGTTTGGAACTTCCTAGAGCTCTTCCTAGAGCAATCCGGGGAGAAGGGCCTTGGTCAGGGAGGTGACCAAGAACCCATTGGTCACTGACAGAGCTCCAGAGTTCCTGGATGGGAGAACCTTCCAGAAGGACAACCATCTCTGCAGCACTCCACCAATCAGCCATTTATGGTCGAATGGCCAGACAGACGCCACTCCTCAGTAAAAGGCACGACAGCTCGCTTGGGAGTTGGCCAAAAGGCACCTAAAGAACTCTCAGACCATGAAAAACAAGACTCTCTGATTAAACCAAAATGTAACTCTTCGGCCTGGATGACAAGAGTCATGTCTGGAGGAAACCTGGCACCATCCCTATGGTGAAGCTTAGTGGTGGCAGCATCATACTGTGGGGATGTTTTTCAGAGGCAGGGACTGGGCGACTAGTCAGGATCGAGGGTAAGATGAACAGAGCAAAGTACAGAGAGATCCTTGATGAAAACCTGCTCCAGAGCGCCCAGGACCTCAGACTGGGGGCGAAGGTTCACCTTCCAACCGGACAACGACCGTAAGCACATAGCCAAGACAATGCAGGAGAGGCTTCAGGACAAATCTCTGAATGTCTTTGAATGGCCCTGACTTGAACCTGATCGAACATCTCTGGAGAGATCTGAAAATAGTTGTGCAGCAATGCTCTCCATTCAACTTGACAGAGCTTGAGAGGATCTGCAGAGAATAATGTGAAAAACTCCCCAAATTCAGGTGTGCCAAGCTTGTAGCGTCATACCCAAGAAGACGAGGCTGTAATTGCTGCCAAAGGTGCTTCCACAAAGCACTGAGTAAAGGGCCTGAATACTTATGTAAATGTAATATTTCCGTTTTCATTTTATTTTGATAAATTTGCAAACATTTATAAAAACCTGTTTTTGCTTTGGTGTTATGGGTTATTATGTGTGGATTGATTACGGAAAAAAACTATTTAATCAATTTTAGAATAAGGCTGTAACGTAACAAAATGTGGAAAAAGTCAAGGGGCCTGAATACTTTCCAAATGCACTGTATTAATCATGCCTATCCAATGAACCCCAGATCTACAAAAAAGCAAAGAGGTGGGGGCCAGTAGAAAATGAGTGGGATGAGAATGGAAGCAGGTATGGTTATATATGGAGGTACGTGACATGTGCCTGCTCCCTGAGCGCTGTGTACCTGAATGGGAGGGATGTCTGGTAGGCAGGGCAGGTTCTCTGGGTTGGTGACAGAGGGTATGAGCTCAATGGCGCCCACTATGGGGCTGGCGGGGCCACGGTGGGCATGGGCACTAGCCATGCTGGCACTGGTGGGACTGGTGGGGTTGGCAGCGCTCACGTTGTGGAGAGAGGCCACTGGGAAGGGTCCAGCATGACCTGGGTTAGAATGCTACAGGGAAAGCGAGATGGAGGGAGGTCAAAAACTACAGATTTACAACAGCCTTAACTATTCATTATTGTTCAATTCTACCAGGTCTACGACGTGCTGAAAGGTCATTTTGGGAAGCATAATCACTAATCATGCCCATGCAACACAAAACACAACTACTATTTAAGTACAAGTAGAAAAAGTGCCAAACCCCTGTTAGATGTAACAAACGAAACCTGTGGTGGCTCATCTCAGAATCTATAGTCAGCTAAACACAAAAAGGTACCCATACATACACACTCAGTGAAAATTCTACTACAAAATGTCAACAGTATCGCCAATCAGTCATACCGGTTTCTGCATAAAACATATATTGTTTACTGTATATGTTACTGTTCTTATTATTATAAGGATGTTGTCTTTCTGATCAATTTCCCTTTTGGGGTTGTAATAAAGTATATATACACCGCAACTCAATTCATCACAACTTTTTTTATCCCCTCAGGGATATAATGTGAGTGGTGTAGTCTGACCTGTCTCTGCAGCTGGGGCTGCATCATGGGGGGGTACTGCTGGCCATTGGGCATGCGTGGCTGGGCGCTGGGGCTGGGCATGCGGCCCTGTCCCGGGGCCAGGCGCATGTGGTGGGGGGGGTACATGAGGGGACCGCCGTTCATGGGGCCCCTCTGCTGGGCCTGCATGCTGATGAGGCGCGGGGGCTGGGGAGTGACAGTTAAACTTTTACATAAAAATTACATTATAATGAACTAAATCATTAGAGCAACAGATAATACTCAGTACTACTATAGTTCTACTATGTTATGCCTGTATAAATCTTTTCTGTAAATAAAAAATATTTAACCTGGCTTGACAAATGTACTCTATCGATCAGTGACGTAATGATAACAAAATAAACACTGATCACAATTTGCGGTGAGTAAATGAATACACCCTATATCCACAATAGGTGGGTAAACAGTGTTTACATACATTTACCCTTCACTACACCACTGCTATCAATGGGAACAACGGTACCCCCCAACAGTCTACCTGTTGCTGTACCATCGGAGGTCCACCCTGCCTAGGGTGCTGCTGGGACATTTGGGAAGCAATACGCATCTGCTCCTGGATCCTCTGTTGGTGCTGCTGTTGTTGCTGGTGTGGTTGTTGGTGCTGCTGCTGCTGCTGTTGCTGTTGTTTCTGCTGGGCGAAGGCTTGCTGCTGCATGTGCTGCAGCCGGAGCTGAGCCAGGTTGATCTGCCCTGGGTGTTTTCCGTGGCCTGGGTGGCCATGGCCCGGGGAGATGGGCCCCACCATAATGTTGGGAGGGTGCTGAGCCTGGGGCATCTTCTCAATCACCAGGTTCCCTACAGTAGGAGGGGGAGAGAGGGGAGGCTAAGAGTAAGTGACTGAGTGTATGAAGATACCCCTAGACCAGGGCTGTCAAATTTATTTAACCCTGGGGGCCACATTAGGTCCGGAGGGCCAAACAAAAAATGTGTTATATTTTCTCACTATCAACATTTGAGGGGAAAAAGTATTCTATCCATAGTTAAAAATAAATAAATAATAATATATATATATTTTTTAATTCGATGCAGTCTAGCTTTCATTTGGGTGATTATTAGGGAGCTGGACACAGTCAGGAAACTATGAATGTACGTCCATTATCATTACTACACAGATTCCATTTGGTTTTAGTAATTTTCATAAAGTAGATCGAGGTTGCCCCCCTCCCACATCTACCTTTCTATTAAATGTTTTACACTGTACCATCACTGACCAGAAACAGATGTCCTTGCATGTATAGTAGTAAACCCCCAAAACCCCATCACAGTCAAAGGGGGGTCCTCTCACCTAGGTTGACCACATTCTTAGCCCAGAATGTGGGGTCACAGAAGAAGCGAACAGAACCATTAGCTTGAGGCACTGGTTCCAGTCCAGCCTTCAGAACCTTGCGCAGCTGGTAGATGATCTGAAGAATGAAGATATTGGGATGTCATTTGTTTGCAGATACTATATAGACAATATACTATATACAGAGGATCGATTTCGGATAGGGCAACTGTCATAGCTTCCGCATATTATAGTGCACCC
Source organism: Oncorhynchus mykiss (assembly GCF_057628025.1). Classification (NCBI taxonomy): domain Eukaryota; kingdom Metazoa; phylum Chordata; class Actinopteri; order Salmoniformes; family Salmonidae; genus Oncorhynchus; species Oncorhynchus mykiss. The sequence continues at coordinate 57,405,759 of NC_143030.1, forward strand.
ATTAGCCTTTCGTCATGGAGAATATGTCATGGCGTGAGCTTTTCCCTGAGTGTGTGTGTGTTTATCTGTACTCCGTACCAGCCTCTTGCTGTAAAGCAGGGCGGTGCTGCTGCCGCTGTTAATGGCAGAGTGGGTAAAGTTGAGCACGTGGAGGATCTGCCTGGCCAGGTTGGCGATGTCTGTCTGCTGGGAAAACAGCTTCATGCTCCTCTCCTTAGTCACACTCTGGAGGACCAAGGGACAAACGGTAGGGAGAAACGTTACATTTTAGTCATTTAGCAGACGCTTTTATCCAGAGCAACTTACAGGAGCAATTTTCAGGGATTCGAACCAGCGACATTCCGGTTACTGGCCTAAAACTCAAAACTGCTAGGCTACCTGCAGCCCACTGGGCTACCTGCCATTACAAACAGGCCTATGTGATTACTACGTAATTAGGGTAAACCATAACCCCTTTGTTATTCAGTTAAAACAGTATCCATAGTTCATTAGTATTCATGTTTCTCAATATATAGGCTTAGATACAGTTCATTAGTATTATATAGTGATGAAAACACTGATGGAGCATTTCCCGAGACCTAGCCCTGGATTAAACATCTCCAGATTAATGACATTCTGTGTATAATGCTCTCAGGCCCATTTTCCTAGAGCCAGATTATGTAGATTATGCCTAGTCCTGGACTAGGCATAATCTGCATAATCTGGCTCTAGGAAAATGGGCCTGAGAGCATAAATAGTTATACACAGAATGTAATTTTTTTCAATTCTAAGGGTCTGAAGATAAGTTTAAATGCATTCCTTGCATAGGTTCCATTATCGCCTTACCTCAAGTTGCTGCAGTAAACACTTGCCCTTCTTGTTGATTTCATTGATAAGAGTAAACACAGCTATCTTGATCTCATGCTCCACCTTCCTATGGGTCTCAGTAACTTCCTTTAGCCTGGATGGAAACAGACACAGACACTCAAACTGGAAACACACTAATAAACACTAAAATAGCACTTTTAGTAAATGCTGTGCAACTATCAGCATGCGTTTACTGTGAACACTGTAGCTGTACCCACTTTAAATTACAGTTTTAACAGTGGCCAATTAGGCTACTGTGGCTATTTGATCATAATGTAGGCCTACCAGAGTGGCCTACCATCAACAACAATGGAGAAAAATGCTTCCTATAACATTTGAACAAGGAAATAGCTGTTCTATCATTCAGCCTACAGTAGCAACCAATGTGTGGAGTTCAATGTAGGCCTACATTCCATGAGACTTTAAAAAAAAAAACATGCAAGGCTTGACATTACCCTGTTTATCCGCTTGTCTTTCAGACAAGGTGACAGAAAATCTTGTTGTGTTTGACGCAAGAAACCACTATACAAAGTAAAATCAATTATTATTGCCATACCATTAATACAAAGGATTAGACCAATTTTTACTACCGTCTGCCTATTGGCTACTGCCTGCCTCAAAATACAACACTGCCCCTTTAAGAAGAAAAAAAAAGAAAAATGACTCGCTTTTCAAAGCACACGTTTCGTGCTCTTGTAGGAAGCAAAAACTCCCCTATTGCTGACCACAAATTCTCTATCTGGGCTAATAACTCACTAACTAGCAAAGGATATGAACAAAATGTGCACACGTGGCTACATGCAGCTCTCGCTTTAATCTCAAAAGAAGCGCATCTACTCATGACCGCTCATGCTGTAAACACAGTTCAGTGCAACGTAAAATGACACATATCCATATATGGTAATAGTCTATTTGCATATAGGCCTACTGCAGCTCTGATTGGTTATTCCACACTGGTCTGTGTAGAGTACGGGCTGAGCCGTGCATGTTACTGCAATAGAATACTACTCAGATGCGTTCTGCCTACAACAAAATCTCTTTCATAGTTAGTTTAGGTATGTTGCATTGAAAGTGGATAGTATTGCATTGATTCAATCACATTCACACATCCCCTGTAAAGTATTGCATTGATTCATTCACATTCACACATCCACAGTAAAGGGAAACTAACAGGGAAAACTCTAGAAAGTTAAGTGAAGTTCAATCTCATGCTTTTCTCCGTGGGCTGGCAGTCCCGAGGGAACTGCGCGGCAGTCTTGGGGCTACTACGCGCCCGCGCACAGCTTAAAGGGAACATTGGGAGGGGAAATTTTCCTCAAATCATTAACAAACCTGTATGAAATCGCTGTAGGGTGAAGTGGCCCCTAGCATTTTTCCCCACTCTGGTTAAGATTAGGATTGGGGGACAGGAAGCTGGTTCTAGATTTCTCCCTAGGGGAAAGTTCACCCTGCAGCTATGAAGTAGCATAGCAAGACACTTTCACAGAAGAGATGGGAATGATGCTGTACCTGCTTGTCACGTGAGCGTGAGAGTAGTGGACATAGGTCTTTTTCTCCTGCAATTTGGCCATGTGTGTCTCAATGAAGCCTTTCTGGTTCTGGAAGGCCTCCTCCAGAAATTGGTACCTGAGAGAGGAGAAACTTTGTTCAGCACAGAACACTTGGGCTTAGATCACTGGACTAGATAGATGCTGCTTTTCTCATTGTGCCCAATCCTCATTGGAGATATGTGAATGTAACACAAAACCAGATGCATTACCATCCACCACCACCACCACCGACTAGAATCCACTACAGATTTAGATTTCCTATTCTAAAGATCAATCCTGTGCTGTCTATGCACTGCATGTACTACCTGTGCTCCTTGTGCTCCAGAAGTTGGCAGTCCCGACAGGTGAGTGTGTCACAGGTTTCACAAAAGAGTTTCAGGGGCTCCTGTTTGTGGACGGGACAGAACACAGGTCTCTGACCCGACGCACTTACAGACTCTACAGAGACAAACAAACGAAAGAATGAAAGAATGACATTTTCTGATTGGGTAGAAAAAAAGTGAAAGTATGAGAAAGAAAGAATAGAAGAGAGATACATAAATTAATACTTCAGAAAAGTCTGATATAATCACAATATATAGTACTGCATGCCAGCTTTACTGAGACCCAGCAGGGCCAATCTACTATTGGAACACGCTGACTGATTCTGCAGCATGGTTGCCACGGCAACAGCAAATCAGCTATGAAGTTAGGAGGCCTGGTGAAACTACACCGTGCTATGAGACACCAATTGCCTACACCAGAGCCTTCTACTTGCAAATAGAAAGCGCTGGCCTACACATCCAACTATGTCAAATTTTCAATTGATAATCCAGAGTACACATTACATATTGTGTTTAGGTTTGTAGGACAGTTTACCCTCAGAGACGTCCTCTTTCTTGCGGATCTTGTGGTCCTTGGTGATTTTGACCCTCTGGTGAGCCTCGATGCAGGTCTTGCACAACCACTCTCCACATTCTGCACAGAAGCCTATGGTATCTGCGTTGTCCTCACAACTGGTGCACATCTGAATGAGACAAAACACATGACCCCACTTACACACATACTTAGGCTAGGCTACATCCTGATAAAATGGGAGCTTGTATTTATCAACCATCCACTTGAATATAACTGGATTGCGTGGTATACCTGTGCAGATTTTTCATCTGAAGTGTTGGAGGCCTCGGTAGTGTCCTTGACAAAGTAGTTGTCAATGATGTCGCTCTGTTTGCAGTCTTGACAACAAACTATGCACCGCATCACATTCACTAGAGTAGACAGAGGAAAGATACAAGAGAGAAGCACTGGTTAGGCCTATAGACATTTACAAAGAAAACATTTTAAATCAGCAACCCAGAAAAAAAACTGCATTTACTCACTAATTGTTTTCATACAGAGGTCAGAGGCTATTCAAAAGAGACGGATGCAAATCATCAAACACATTAGGCATCACAAACATAACATTTTTTAATGATAATTTGTCCCGCCACATTTTTATTTTATTTTACAAGTCAGTTAAGAACAAATTATTTCAATGATGGCCTAGGAGCAGTGGGTTAACTAACTGCCTTGTTTGGGGCAGAACGACAGATTTTTACCTTGGCAGATTCTGGGATTCGATCTTGCAACCTTTCTGTTACAAGTCCAACACTAGGCTACCTGCCGCCCCTGAGAACACATGTTCTCAGCTTGTCACAAACACAAACATTTTTGATGATTGTATCTAAAAATCTGAACTGTAATGGTTTCTGGGTAGCCTTCTTTGAGAAATATCAGCCATGTCAGTTTTTTGCCATTTACAATTGGTTGGTACTTAAACTTAGTAATAATAAAGATGTTACAATTGAATTGGTAAGTACCATATGAATAGCGGAATACATTATAGGGCCTAGGTGCTACACATTGGTGGTGGATGAGGCAGTTTCCCATTGAGGGTTGGGAAAAGAGTAATATAAATCCATTAAATTATTATTATTTATTCTGATTCACCCCAAATGTCCTATTATTTTCAACATTTCTGAATAATGAGGTTGCTATGCTCATGCAGGAAATGTAAATCAGTGAGCTATATCATAAGAGAGCAATGATATGCATGATGAAACTACATAACCCTAAATGTTGAATACATAATCCTTAACTACCCCACACTTAACTCCCCTCAACTCCCTTAAACCCATCAATTAAATCCCCCTGTACATCATTGGATGCAGCACAAACCGGTTTGAGCCAGTCTTTACCGGCTCAGGCTGCACACAGCCGGTTTGTGTAATCCCCAGCTGCAGGGGGCTCTGAGTGATTGGCTGAGTGCAGCTGGAGGGTTTGTGAGACCACACCAACAAGGCTGATCTGATCTGCCACTGCAGCTGTGACACCTTCAACTGAGGCAAGTCAGGGTGCATGCGCACAAACAGTATCCAAATGCATAATCTATTTCATGGTCGGTACTGTTACATTATACCATTTATATGACCTAAATAACAGGTGAAGCAGAATTTCATGCATGCATGTCTGAAATTGTAACATAGCTATCAGACCTTTTTAGCAGCCTACATGTGTATGACACTGACAATTGTGTACCATTAGTCCATGTTTGTTTATTCAATGGTTAGGCCCTCCAGCAACAGTTAGGCCTACTGATCTACATGAAATTTAAACTACAAATGATCAAACCTTTATTTAACTAGGCAAGTAAGTTAAGAACAAATTTTATTATTTTACAATGACAGCCTACCCCGGGCCAAACCCTTCCCTAACCAGGACGACGCTGGGCCAATTGTGCACCGCCCTATGAGACTCCTGATCAAGGCCGGTTGTGATAAAGCCTGGGATCAAACCAGGGTCTGTAGTGATGCCTCTAGCACTGAGATGCAGTGCCTTAGACCGCTGCGCCACTCGGGAGTCTTACTATTAATGCCACATTCACATAAGCAAATAACCCCAAATATAATGCAATGTTGTATGATTGGCCTAACACTTAAATTTGTAAATAAACAACATATAGCTTCAAAACATGTTTAAAACCATGATATTGATTTCATGAACTGTAATTCCTTGCATCCATAGTTCAACCATTGAATTCGAGTTTCCCCCCAACGCAATCCCTCAGCTGTAAATAGGCTATACCAAACCAAGTGGCGATTTTGTTCTTTTTGTAGACTTGGCACACAAGGAAATTTGAGATGGCATTAAACAGTTAGACCCAAGTCTACTGCTCTTATTTAGGCTTCTGTATTTATGTTTTACATTGAAATCATCTGATCTTAGCCATGTTGATAAGACAAAGTGGGTCACAATAATTTAAAAATAAAAAAAGAACAGTACTTGGGTAGTTCAGACCCCAGTGGCCAAAATGCCATCGGCATTGAATAGACAAGGCATAGTCTGGTCCCATATCGGTTTTTGTGAATAGCCAACCACTATGGAAATTGTCAATTCCAAAAGTTTGCTATGTCAACGACCATAGGGGTTGGCTGCAATACTCACAAACAGATCTAGGAGGACCAGACTAGTCTAGGTGTAGGCAGAAGTGTCATAATGGCATCTTCCAGAATGCAATGGGGGCTGACAAGCAGAAAGGGTAGTGTTCCTGGGCCATTATCAAGTGTAGCGTAATGGATGGAGTCAGACATGTTCATCCCATGGCCGTACGACATGTCCACCAATAAAAAGATGAAAACTAGAAGGCCACAATTAAAATGGGAAACATTTTACCTAGATTTAATGGCAGAAATAATGCTGGAATTATGTGTTCTTGGTTGCCCATGATCTTAACCTAGGCCTTAATAACTTGTCTGTAAATGAGTTCTGAATGTCAATAGTTAGCCTATGGTTAATGTATCAAGAACAGGTTTACTAGAATTGACCATTGATAGAGTAAAAGTAAATAGCAATCCACATTTTTGCCAAATGAGAAATGGGCCTAGGCCTAATCATTACATCAAGCTGGGAAAAGTTGGTTGGTTGATTTCTTTGGACATAACTGGCTATATGAATCAATCTGATTTGGAAAAAAATCTGCTAAATGATTTGAATTAGTATAGCTGGAAAACATTATTTCTTCCCAGCAAACAACCAAGAGTACCATATTTCATCAGTCATTTAATTTGTCAATGGCGTTATAGGCCTATATCTTTGAGGTCCAATCGCACGTGGATGTCCTCAAACATTATTTGGCCTAGTCCACAAGGATCAATGCACCAATATCAACTACACAGACCCGTAGCCGGCTAGGTTATTTGGTTGCCATAGTGGTGGACTCACAGAGCCCCTCAGGCTTGAACATCTGAGAAAACAAGCTCTTTTCCAAGTCCACCAATTTTCCATAATGTTTACTCCTGGAAACCTTGCTAACAAAAACAAAACAAAATGTGTGTTCTGTCTGAAGACATGCACACACCTATGACAATCATGTCACCCGGTCATAAAGCCACACCATAACAGAATTTTGGGGGCTTACCAAATATGAATGTGGCTTGTCTTTATGTGAGCATTGTAGTTCTGGTGTAATTGTCATGCAAGTATAATGCTCGGTGGATGGACAAATTTCCCACCTTGAGGAAGGATGGAGAAACTGAATTTTGGGTCTTAGGCCAAGGTTCTTTACAGATAAGACAAATTGAAAATAAGTATACTGTGTTGCACATGTGACATTCAATATGAATACTCTTCTGGCATAGACCTATCAGGCCCAGGGGCTGTTGATTATTCAGTATTCTATGTTGCATTACCATAACGAGCTATGTTAGGCCCAAAGTGAATCATTATTGTAATGAGTCACAGTGTAAGTAATATAGATCTATTGCCATATGACGTTTGGTAATTAGTGGAAAACAATATTATCATGAAACTTTCCATCAAGTCGATTTATTTGCATATCATTATGCTTGCTGACCATTTGGCTGCTGCCTGGTACTCAATGCTTATACACAATGGCCGGCACACATCTATAGCCACTTCAATCAAACAGGCTACACTCACCTTAGCCCAATATTGGACTAAATGAGCCTAACGTTACTCCTTAGTCCAAGGACTTTGCATGTTCTGTTTAAAGGGCGATTTTTCTCTGGAAGCCAAAACAGACAAATACTAAATATTAACGTGCATCGACTCTAAATTTCAGTACGATTCTAGGAACATAACATTTTCTATTTTCATATATAAAAAAAATATTTTCACAAATGCAAAATACACACTTACTGTACACGGTTTTAACAGTTGCAGCCGACAGTATTTTTCAGTGACAACCCGTTTGTGGCATCCGTCTTCCGTTTACACACAGGTGTTCGGAGACGCTAGCTAATTAGCACAGGTAGTCAGTCCACTCTGTCTTCCGTAAACAAGCGCTGTAACAGGAAATATGGCCGTGTGGGAACCCTAACCTTGTAAAAATGTGTAAGGTGTGTATAAATGTAACTTTTTATTATTAATCGACGATATGGAAGATGAAGTCCTTGTGCTTTCAAACCCGTACTGCAAGTGATGTGTGTTAATGTTCAGACCGATCGTGGCGGCTCTTAACAAACCCCCCCCTACAGAAGACGCCTTCGTCCAATGACTAACTGTTAATGTGATGGAACTGAGAGTCATGATCAAGGGCTACACTCACCTATGTGGGTGTCTGGCTGTCCGTTCGGCCCGGGCACCTGTACCGTAACTTGTCGCTCTGGCTGGGGGATACATTTCAAGCAAAATGAGTGAAGACACGGTAATAGTTTGGGTTCACAGTCACGGGTCTGGAGACTTTGTTTACACACAGCGCACGTATCCATAAGGTTTATTGGGGTGACGGGGTTGGCTGGTGGAACCGTCGGCGGTGGGGACATTTCGGTTGTGAATGTTGGTGAGGTTCCAGCAATGTCCCCAGCACCCGAGGACTCAGTTGTACCCCCATTGGTGTTCCCAACTGGGCTACTGCTTGTGCTGCCTGCCCCCCCTGCGCCCGCGCTGTTGCTGCTTGCGTCCCCTCCTCCACCAACGTTAGCGGGTGTAGGCATCTGAGAAACATTCTCTTGGGATAGTAAATCATCTCCTTCTTTCGAATCGGGCTCTATGACAATCACCGAATTCACATCTTTCAATTCGGGGTCCTCGCTATCCTCTCCCCGTGGTTCTGAATTTAATTTGGAAGCGCTCTCCATATCCTCTTCGCCTTTGTTGTCCGCCATCTTCCTTCCTCTTTGAACCGGAGAGGCTACAGACACACGCCTGGTGCCCAAATTGATGACGCAGCCGAGAGTCGAGTGTGGAGACGAATGGATTCGGTTCAGTCAGTCGTGCTGATAAGCCCTTACCAGCTAGTTTATGCTGGCAACAACAGCAGCACGGCGCAAGTTACAACTTGTTAAAGGAAGTGATGTTTATTTCGATGGGCGAGGGAGAAATATCTTGTAGTAAAAAAAATATTTAATAACTTGTAGTATTGGTCACCATCTTAAATTTGTTCCATCCCACTTGATTTTATTTCTAGTATGATAGCAGCGATACATAACTTGTAATATTGGTATTAACCACCTGGATGTGACCCTGATACATTATACACTGCTCAATCGGGAGAGTTTACGCTGCGCGGGACACCGTGTCCTTCGCTCCTGCTTTCCGCAGGAGAGAATTAGCTTTTTAAAATGTTACATATTTTTTATATTTAACCTTTATTTAACTAGGCGAGTCAGATAAGAACAAATTCCCATTTACAATGACGGCCAATACCGGACGACGGGCCAATTGTGTGGGACTCCCAATCACGGGTGGTTGTGATACGGCTGGATTCGAACCAGGGTGTCTGTAGTGACGCCTCAAGCACTGAGATGCTGCGCCACTCGGGAGCCCACTAGCTAGATAGTGGGTAGATACTATCAGGCCAGGATGACAGCTAAAGCAAAAACAATTTGTAGTGATTTTCACCGAAAATATATTGGGGGAAAAAACGAACAATTACTCTGATTAAAACGGAATGATTCTCAACACCCCCAAGTCACGACCTCGGCAGACAAATTTCACATTCTTGTTTATATTTCTAGTCGTAATCATAAACTAGCTTGCTATCTGTCGAAGGGCTCATCAGGACGACTGAACCGAATGCGCTCTTCTCCATTCGACTCTCTCTGTGCAAAAACGTCCTCAATTTGGACACCAGGCGTGTTCGTATAGCCTCTCCGTTTTGAACCGCAACCCTGAACGTCTTACGTACCGAGGAAAAAAAAAAAGTCATTTCGTGATTTACAGTCTTACGTTTGACTATTGATTCATGCGTAGAATTAGGAATTTGTATTTAACCATCATTTTATCAGGGTGTCATACTGAGACCAATGTTTAGTTTACAGATGAGCCCTGAATTACAGAAATCACTCAACGCAATTAGAATACTAGAATGGCGATGAACATTCTTATGGGCCAAAGGTCAGCCATTTTGGTCAGGGAGTTGGTCAATCATGGTTTGCCAGTGCTGTAATAAGATTGTATTGTTTAAAATATTGTTAGCCACAGTTTGAGGAATGATTAGATTCATTTGGCAAATTAACTGCTAACATTCCATTCAATATGTCTATCTATTCACTGAAATCAGTTGATAGGACATAGACAAGTTGTAAATGCAACAAGTACTGACATCATATATCACTCACAGCTTTCCAAGAAAACAAAAATGTAGGCATTTATGGTCTGTTTACTTGAGGCTATTTATATAAAACCCGTATAAACTGTATATTTATGAAAATAAATCCTCAAAGCATTGTTACCCATCGCTCCACAAAAGCCGCGGCTCTTGCAGAGCAAGGGGAACCACTACTTCAAGGTCTAAGAAAGAGTAAGTGACGTCACCGATCTAAACGCCACTAGTGCGCACCACCGCTAACTAGCTAGCCATTTCACATCGGCTACACATGGTTAGCAGATGTTAATGTGAGTGTAGCAAAATGCTTGTGCTTCTAGTTCCGACCATGCAGTAATATCTAACAAGTAATCTAAAAATTTCACAACAACTACCTTATGCACACAAGTGTAAAGGAATTATTAAGAATATGTACTGTGGCATACAGCAGGTCAGCCACCAGGGGGAGACTTGTCAAGGCCTGGTGACAGACGGAGTATACATCACGAAGCGATGGCTCCATCTGCTGGACGTGCCAGGTCTTGATGGGCTCTCCGGTCAGGACTAATTGGGGCTGATTGGGGATTGGTGGGTAATCAAGGGCTGATTGCTCACCAGCTGTACAACTCCCATAAAGCTGCCAGAAGGGCAACACAGAAGGGAGAGACTCTGGGAGAAAATGACTCCCAATAGTTGGGGTCGGTAACAGGAGGGAGTTCAGTTTTTGATCCCCACAGGATACAGCAAGACCCGGGGCCCAGAAGTCTGTATCCCAGAGAGGGTCTCTTTTTTTTTCTTCTTTTGGACTATTATTTTAATAAACACCTTTGAAACTGAGCTAATCCTACTCTGTCCGTGTCTGATCTGTGTAAACATTTTGACCCAACCCCATGGTATGCTACAGTACATATACATAAATGGATGAGCGATGGCCGAAAGGCATAGGCAAGATGCAGTAGATCGTATAGAGTACTGTGTATATACATATGAGATAAGTAATGTAGGGTATGTAAACAGTATATAAAGTGGCATTGTTTATAGGACTAGTGATACATTTTTTACATCAAATTATTAAAGTGGCTAGAGATTTGAGTCAGTATGTTGGCAGCAGCCACTCAATGTTAGTGATGGCTGTTTAACAGTCTGATGGCCTTGAGATAGAAGCTGTTTTTCAGTCTCTCGGTCCCAGCTTTGATTCACCTGTACTGACCTCGCATTCTGGATGATATCGGGGTGAACAGGCAGTGGCTCGGGTGGTTGTTGTCCTTGATGATCTTTTTGGCCTTCCTGTGACATCGGTTGGTGTACGTTTCCTGGAGGGCAGGTAGTTTGCCCCCAGTGATGCGTTGGGCAGACCTCACTACCCTCTGGAGAGCTTTACGGTTGTGGGCGGAGCAGTTGCCGTACCAGGCGGTGATACAGCCCGACAGGATGCTCTCGATTGTGCATCTGTAAAAGTTTGTGTGTTTTTGGTGACAAGCCAAATTTCTTCAGCCTCCTGAGGTTGAAGAGGCGCTGTTGCGCCTTTTTCACCACGCTGTCTGTGTGGGTGGACCAATTCAGTTTGTCCGTGATGTGTATGCCGAGGAACTTAACTTTCCACCTTCTCCACTGTCCTGTTGATGTGGATAGGGGGGTGCTCCCTCTGTTGTTTCCTGAAGTCCACAATCATCTCCTTTATTTTGTTGACGTTGAGTGTGAGGTTATTTTCCTGACACCACACTCCAAGGGCCCTCACCGCTTCCCTGTAGGCCATCTCATCATTGTTGGTAATCAAGTCTACCACTGTAGTGTCGTCTGCATACTTGATGATTGAGTTGGAGGCGTGCATGGCCACACAGTCATGGGTGAAGGCTGAGAACGCACCCTTGTGGGGCCCCAGTGTTGAGGATCAGTGGGGTGACCAGCTGGGGGCGGCCCGTCAAAGTCCAGGACCCAGTTGCACAGGGCGGGGTCGAGACCCAGGGTCTCGAGCTCAATGACGAGTTTGGAGGGTACTATGGTGTTGAATGCTGAGCTGTAGTCGATGAACAGCATTCTCACATAGGTATTCCTCTTGTCCAGATGGGTTAGGGCAGTGTAATTGCAATTGCATCGTCTGTGGACCTATTGGGGCGGTAAGCAAATTGGAGTGGGTCTAGGGTGTCAGGTAGGGTGGAGGTGATATAATCCTTGACTAGTCTCTCAAAACACTTCATGATGATGGAAGTGAGTGCTACAGGGCAATAGTGGTTTAGCTCAGCTACCTTAGCTCTCTTGGGAACAGGAACAATGGTGGCCTCTTGAAGCATGTGGGAACAGGAGACTGAGATAGGGATTGATTGAATTTGTCCCTAAACACACCAGCCAGCTGGTCTGTGCATGCTCTGAGGACACGGCTAGGGATGCTGTCTGGGCCGCAGCCTTGAGAGGGTTAACACGTTTAAACGTTTTACTCACGTTGGCTGCGGTGAAGGAGAGCCCGCAGGTTTTGGTAGCGGGCTGTGTCAGTGGCACTGTATTGTCCTCAAAGCGAGCAAAGAAGGTGTTTATTTGGTCTGAGAGCAAGACATTGGTGTCCGCGACGGGGCTGGTTTTCTTTTTGTAGTCTGTGATTGACTGTAGAACCTGTCACATACGTCTCGAGTCTGAGCCGTTGAATTGCGACTCTACTTTGTCTCTATACTGACGCTTAGCTTGTTGGATTGCCTTGCGGAGGTAATAGCTACACTTTGTATTCGGCTATGTTTCCGGTCGCCTTGACATGATTAAAAGCAGTAGTTCGCTTTTTCAGTTTTGCGCGAATGCTGCCACCAGTCCACGGTTTCTGGTTGGGGAAGGTTTTAATATTCACCGTGGGTACCACATCACCGATGCACTTGCTAATAAACTCGCTCACCGTATCAGCTTATAGAGTGAAGTTATTCTCTGAGGCTGACCGGAACATTTCCCAGTCCACGTGATCAAAACAATCCGATTTTATTTTCCTGCATTAGTAAAATCGTGATTTTTCCTCTACTGCCAATTATTTGACTGGTTTGAATTTCTCCCTGATTAACATGGCTGCCATTTTCACCAATGTGGGAACTTTGAGGGTTTATGACATAGCCCTTTTAAAACTTCTTAGGGATAGCCCCCTTTTTTTCAATTTTCACCTGAAATTACATACCCAAATCTAACTGCCTGTAGCAAGGATATGCATATTCTTGGTACCATTTAGAAGGAAAAACTTTGAAGATTGTGGAAATGTGAATTGAATGTAGGAGAATAACACACAATAGATCTGGTAGAAGAAAATACAAAGGAAAAAAATACTTTTTTTTCCTACCACCATCTTTGAGATGCAAGAGAAAAGTCCCAAATCTAGCCATCACTTGTAATTCCGATGGTGTCCACAAGATAGCAGCAGTGTACATTTAAAGTTTCAGACGGATAACTTGAAGTAACTACATGACATTTAGACATTTAAGTCACCCAGGTACATTTGGGCAAATCGTGAAGGAGACATTTACATTCACATTACATTTTTCTGCAAGAATATCGTCAAATCTGTGTACTTGGACTTTTCCAGTATTAGTAGCCATATTATAAGTTCAACATTTGCAAAACACCCAGTTTTCAAAACTCTCCATATTCTTATCATTTTTGTCCAAAAGGAAAAGCTTTGCTGTCGCACAAGGTTAGCAGCAACATTTTCAATAAGCATTTTTCTACGGCTGGCCATGCTTTCCATCTGGCTACCCCTACCCCGGCCAACATCTCAGCACCCCCCGCAGCAACTTGCCCAAGCCCCCCCCCCCCCTCTTCTCCTTCACCCAAATCCAGACAGCTGATGTTCTGAAAGAGCTGCAAAATCAATCCCTACAAATCAGCTGGGCTCGATAATCTAGACCCTCTTTCTAAAATGATCCGCCAAAATTGTTGCAACCCCTATTACTAGCCTATTCAACCTCTCCTTCGTGTCGTCTGAGATCCCCAAAGATTGGAAAGCTGCAGTGGTCATCCACCTCTTCAAAGGGGGAGACACTCTAGACCCAAACTGTTATAGACCTATATCCATTCTGCCCTGTCTTTCTAAAATCTTCCAAATCCAAGTTAACAAACAGGTCACCAACCATTTCGAATCCCACCGTACCTTCTCCACTATGCAATCTGGTTTCCGAGCTGGTCATGGGTGCACCTCAGCCACGCTCAAGGTCCTAAATGATCTAACTGCCATCGATAAAAGACAGTACTGTGCAGCAGTATTCATCGACCTGGCCAAGGTTTTTGACTGTCAATCACCGCATTCTTATCGGCAGACTGCCTCGCCTGGTTCACCAACTACTTCTCACAGTTCAGTTTGTCTAATCGGAGGGCCTGTTGTCCGGACCTCTGGCAGTCTCTATGGGGGTGCCACAGGGTTCAAGTCTCAGGCCGACTCTTTTCTTTGTATATATCAATGATGTCGCTCTTGCTGCTGGTGATTCTCTGATCAACCTCTACGCAGATGGCACCATTCTGCATACATCTAGCCCTTCTTTGGACACTGTGCTAACAAACCTCCAAACAAGCTTCAACGCCATACAACACTCCTTCCGTGGCCTCCAACTATTAAATGCTAGTGCATGCTCTTCAACCGATTGCTGCCTGCACCCTCCCGCCCGACTAGCATCACTACTCTGGACGGTTCTGACCTAGAATATGTGGACAACTACAAATAGCTCAGTGTCTGGCTAGACTATAAACTCTCTTTCCAGACTCACATTAAGCATCTCCAATCCAAAATTAAATCTAGAATTGGTTTCCTATTTCGCAACAAAGCCTCCTTCACTCATACTGCCAAACATACCCTCGTGAAACTGACCATCCTATCGATCCTGGACTTCGACGATGTCATTTACAAAATAGCCTCCAACACTCTACTCAGCAAACTGGATGTAGTCTATCACAGTGCCATCCATTTTGTCACGAAAGCCCCATATACTACCCACCACTGCAACCTGTATGCTCTCGTTGGCTGGCCCTCACTACATATCCGTCGCCAAACACATTGGCTCCAGGTCATCTATGTCTTTGCTAGGTAAAGCCCTGCCTTATCTCAGGTCACTGGTCACCATAGCAACACAAACGTGCTCCAGCAGGTATATTGCACTGGGCATCCCCAAAGCCAATTCCTCCTTTGGCTGCCTTTCATTCCAGTTCTCTGTTGCCAATGACTGGAACAAATTGCAACAATCAGTGAAGCTGGAGTCATATCTCCTTCTCTAACTTTAAGCATCAGCTGTCAGAGCAGCTTACCGATCACTGTACCTGTACACAGCCAATCTGTAAATAGCACACCTAACTTCCTCATCCCCATATTACTTACCCTCTTGCACCCCAGTATTAATGCTAAATTGTAATTATTTTGCCTCTATGGCCTATTTATTGCCTAACACCCTACATTTGTACCTATAAAAATCTATTGTTATTGTCTGTACAGTGCCTTGCGAAAGTATTCAGCCCCCTTGAACTTTGCGACCTTTTGCCACATTTCAGGCTTCAAACATAAAGATATAAAACTGTATTTTTTTGTGAAGAATCAACAACAAGTGGGACACAATCATGAAGTGGAACGACATTTATTGGATATTTCAAACTTTTTTAACAAATCAAAAACTGAAAAATTGGGCGTGCAAAATTATTCAGCCCCTTTACTTTCAGTGCAGTAAACTCTCTCCAGAAGTTCAGTGAGGATCTCTGAATGATCCAATGTTGACCTAAATGACTAATGATGATAAATACAATCCACCTGTGTGTAATCAAGTCTCCGTATAAATGCACCTGCACTGTGATAGTCTCAGAGGTCCGTTAAAAGCGCAGAGAGCATCATGAAGAACAAGGAACACACCAGGCAGGTCCGAGATACTGTTGTGAAGAAGTTTAAAGCCGGATTTGGATACAAAAAGATTTCCCAAGCTTTAAACATCCCAAGGAGCACTGTGCAAGCGATAATATTGAAATGGAAGGAGTATCAGACCACTGCAAATCTACCAAGACCTGGCCGTCCCTCTAAACTTTCAGCTCATACAAGGAGAAGAGATGCAGCCAAGAGGCCCATGATCACTCTGGATGAACTGCAGAGATCTACAGCTGAGGTGGGAGACTCTGTCCATAGGACAACAATCAGTCGTATATTGCACAAATCTGGCCTTTATGGAAGAGTGGCAAGAAGAAAGCCATTTCTTAAAGATATCCATAAAAAGTGTCGTTTAAAGTTTGCCACAAGCCACCTGGGAGACACACCAAACATGTGGAAGAAGGTGCTCTGGTCAGATGAAACCAAAATTGAACTTTTTGGCAACAATGCAAAACGTTATGTTTGGCGTAAAAGCAACACAGCTGAACACACCATCCCCACTGTCAAACATGGTGGTGGCAGCATCATGGTTTGGGCCTGCTTTTCTTCAGCAGGGACAGGGAAGATGGTTAAAATTGATGGGAAGATGGATGGAGCCAAATACAGGACCATTCTGGAAGAAAACCTGATGGAGTCTGCAAAAGACCTGAGACTGGGACGGAGATTTGTCTTCCAACAAGACAATGATCCAAAACATAAAGCAAAATCTACAATGGAATGGTTCAAAAATAAACATATCCAGGTGTTAGAATGGCCAAGTCAAAGTCCAGACCTGAATCCAATCGGGAATCTGTGGAAAAAACTGAAAACTGCTGTTCACAAATGCTCTCCATCCAACCTCACTGCGCTCGAGCTGTTTTGCAAGGAGGAATGGGAAAAAATGTCAGTCTCTCGATGTGCAAAACTGATAGAGACATACCCCAAGCGACTTACAGCTGTAATCGCAGCAAAAGGTGGCGCTACAAAGTATTAACTTAAGGGGGCTGAATAATTTTGCACGCCCAATTTTTCAGTTTTTGATTTGTTAAAAAAGTTAGAAATATCCAATAAATGTCGTTCCACTTCATGCTTGTGTCCCACTTGTTGATTATTCACAAAAAAATACAGTTTTATATCTTTGTTTGAAGCCTGAAATGTGGCAAAAGGTCGCAAAGTTCAAGGGGGCCGAATACTTTCGCAAGGCACTGTACGTTTGTTTATGTGTAACTGTGTTGTGGTTTTTGTCAGTGCTTTGCGTTATCTTGGCCAGGTCGCAGTGGTAAATGAGAACATGTTCTCAACTGGCCTAGCTGGTTAAATAAAGGCTAAATATATTTTTTAAAGTCAGTATGATCTTTGTCCATGTTTGTCAATAACTGAGTATAAACATTCCCAAATAATTAGGACCCAAAAATGATAGAAGTAATGCTTTACATTTCCAAATAATTTGAGATTAAAAATAAATCTCACCCTCAAGATATTTAGCATTTCCATCATTTAAAAAGTATTAGGCAAGACTCATTGACAGCAGCAATAGCCTGTTTTTTTAACTTTAACATTTCACGGACAGAGATCTATTTACATGCAAGAACAAGGCCGTATCTGTTAGTTGAGGCAGTAGACGCATAACCATCTATAAACAATGTCGACACATTTTGGAATTTATTTTAAGTAAAAAAAATAAAGTAAAAAATGTTGCTACGCAAACTTTTGTATCACAAAGTAGTAAAAATTAAAACTTTGCTATGTGGAAGTTCATCAGTTCAGAAATGATTTGTCATTATAACATCCACTTAAACACATTTTTTATTTATTTTTGTGCACAGGTACAGTTGAAGTCGAACGTTTCCATACATTTAGGTTGGAGTCATTAACTCATTTTTCAACCACTCCACAAATTTCTTGTTAACAAACTATAGGTTTGGCAAGTCGGTTAGGACATCTACTTTGTGCATGACAAGTAATTTTCCAACAATTGTTTACAGAAATTATTTCACTATCACAATTCCAGTGGGTCAGAAGTTTACATGCAGTAAATTGACTGTGCCTTTAAACAGCTTGGAAAATTACAGAAAATGTCAAGGCTTTAGAAGCTTCTGTTAGGCTAATTGACATCATTCGAGTCAATTGGAGTTGTACCTGTGGATGTATTTCAAGGCCTACCTTCAAACGCAGTGCCTCTTTGCTTGACATCATGGTAAAATCAAAAGAAATCAGCCAAGACCCCAGAAAAACAAGTGTAGACCTCCACAAGTCTGGTTCATCCTTGGGAGCAATTTCCAAGGTACCACGTTCACCTGTACAAACAATAGTACGCAAGTATAAACACCATGGGACCACGCAGCCGTCATACCGCTCAGGAAGGAGACGCGTTCTGTCTCCATGAGATGAACGTACTTTGGTGCGAAAAGTGCAAATCAATCCCAGAACAGTAGCAAAGGACCTTGTGAAGATGCTGGAGGAAACCGGTACAAAAGTATTTATCCACAGTAAAACGAGTCCTATATCGACATAACCTGAAGCCACTGCTCCAAAACATCCATAAAAAAGCAAGACTACGGTTTGTAACTGCACATGGGGACAAAGATAATACTTTTGGGAGAAATGTCCTCTGGTCTGATGAAACAAAAATAGAACTGTTTGGCCATAATGACAAAGCCCTGACCTCAATCCCATAGAAAATGTGTGGGCAGAACTGAAAAAGTGTGTGAAAGCAAGGAGGCCTACTCAGTAACACCAACTCTGTCAGGAGAAATGGGCCAAAATTCACCCAAGTTATTGTGGAAGGCTACCCAAAACGTTTGACCCAAGTTTAACTATTTAAAGGCAATGCTACCAAACACTAATTAAGTGTATGTAAACTTCTGACCCACTGGGAATGTGATGAAAGAAATCATTATTCTCTAATATTATTCTGACATTTCACATATTTAAAATAAAGTGGTGATCCTAACTGACCTAAAACAGGGATTTTTTTACAGAGATTAAATGTCAGAAATTGTGAAAAACTGAGTTTAAATGTATTTGGCTAAGGTGTATGTAAACTTCCGACTTCAACTGTACTCATGTCGATATGTTAAGAAATCAAGTGACTTTTGTAGACTGCATCATTAGTTATTAACTACCTCATTTTAGAATTACTCATCAAATTGACAAGCATTGATAAAAGTAAAAAAAAACACAAAAAAACACAAAATCAGACTTCACCTCTGAAGTGATCGAGGTACACCAAATATGCTCTACACAGGACCAATAGTTTTTCAACGGTCACCGTCTGAGACTAATGTAAAGACTGTCATAAGAAGCTGTGCAGCCAAGGCAACTAGGTTCTTAATGTTTGGAGGGACAGTCCTGTTCTTTTCACATTGGTTTTCGTTGTTCTCAGCTGCAAGCTCAACATTTCCTTTCTTGTAAAATGTCTCTTCTGCAAGGTTCTGTTTCTAGAAGTCCTGTCGAATGTTTTCCTTGTTCTCGTCACCATGCTGCTGTTTGAGCTGTCCAACTTCATTCTCCAACTGGACGATGGCACGTTCAATCTCATAGTTCTTACTTACGAGGGACACCCAACTGTTACAAAAGAGAGATGGCATGGATTTAGAAATCATACCACGGTTGAGAGAACAGTAATGAAAAATACAACATTCACAGAACTGACTTTGACTCCAGCTCTCTCAGCTTGGCCCCGCCTGCAAGCTGATCATTCTTCCGTTGCCAGTTCAAGTCCTGAATCTGCTTTCTGTATAAATGACACACACACACAGAAAAGGTTGTGAAAAAGATATACTGTATATGCAGAAGCTCGTTATTGATGTGAAGAAGCTTGTCGACACAGTTGGTGTCAGACTGAGTCCAAAACTATTACCAAACGAGCTAACCATGAGGAATGTATTGCACAACCTGGAAATTGTAAAGCAACATTTTCACACCATTTACCTACCTACATTTCTGTAGTTCTTTTTGAGCCAATTCAATCATAAAGGCCAGGTTACTGTGGAGTGGAAATAATGACAAAGATTAAGGCAAAGTCAAAAAATCCCTGTGAATCTATACTTTACCCTTCAGGACAAGCATGTGTAAAAAGGACTAAACTGACAAGTAAAAAGACTGATCTCCTCCACTCTCAAATTAAATGACTAATCAAACCCCATTTGTTAGCTTAATTCAAAATCAGTTTGGTTGTCCCGCCTGACTCTTTCTTGGAAACTAAAATAAATGAAGAGCTCTACTGGGGGCACAAGCAGCAGCCACCGACTCACTCATTGTAGACCTTCCATGCATTGGTACCATAGTGTGCCATAAGTTCCAGGTTCTCAATGCGCACTGCTTGATGCTCCAGCTGAGCCATGGAGTTGTTCACACTCTCCTGCCATGCAGTGATGTCATTCTTCTGCCCTGATGATGGAGCTGGAAGCTCATATCTGCACAGGTGAAACAGAAACAGTTGAGTGTACACTCAGAGGATGATGAGGGTTTAAATGTGTCAAGTTAGAACTGAATGTGGGATTGACAGTTCGCAAGCTTTTTTTAAACATGATTGTTCGTGCTCTGAGCAAAAGAGTAGACTGGGTTTACCTCTTCATGCTGAGAAGTTCCAGGGGCTGCCGGGCTGCTAGTCTCTCAAACTCGTTCCTCATGATTTCAGTCTGATGGGTGATATAAGCATTAGTATTTGCTTCACATAATGTCATTGTCGAGCAGTGTAGATTTCACAGTTGACAGTGACGAGTCAGTCAAAAGCCAGCCTCATGGCATTAGTTTACATATTAATGTATGCCTTTTTGTTTTTATAGCATGAACTGTGTACGTGGTACTTACTTCAAATGTAGTGAAATCAGGTGTTGGCATATAACTGAGGTAGTTCTTGGTGGGTCTGTATCGGCGAGTCTCCTCCTCTACCAAGGCTGCAGCCTGTGTATGGAAATTAATACAGATTGACAGCATACTAGTACAGTAGACTAGTTAGACTTGTGACTGGGGGGTGACCTAAAAGCAGGGGTTGGAACCTACATTTTTCAATAGTTTTGTTCTGAACAGAACCATCATCTTTTTTGTTGTTCTACTTTTCCGAACTGCAAAATAAAGTTCTGAATGGTATGAACCCCAAAAAGTACCCGTTTATATTTTTCCTTTCTAAACTACTTCACCAATCAGTGTAGATAGAGTAGCTTGTTATGGTGCGGGCAAGCTATAGTTGTTTACATGCGTGATGGACAGAGAAGTATAGGGCCGAGATGTGACTAAAATTTTGCAGATGGGAAGAGCGCAAGAGAGGATGGAGGAGGAAGTTTGGCTTGAAGCACTGGGCATTTTATGACATGTTTTATCTGAATTAGGCCCACAGAATTATACCTATGGAGGAGCGGCTTCTTTGGAGGAACTTTGAAAATCTTTTAATTTCCGAGACCTGGCTTAACGTTGCCAGGGATAGCTAGCTAAGGAATTTAGGTGTGCAGAGGCACCAGGATTAAAAACACGTTTCACCGTGATAACTATAGTATCCCTAACTAGCATTGAAAAAGTTAATCCAAAATTAATCCATTCTTCTCTAAAAATCTATTTTCTGAATCACGTTTGTAACGTCAGTAGGCTACAGCAGCCTAAGCTTCAGAGCGGCAGGTTGCCTACACATGCACACTGGCAAAGATTTTCAGCTGGCAGGCTAGCTGAGCAACGCTCAACTCCGTTCTCTTATATCGAGGCGGATCCGAGTTTTGATAACTGTTCGTGGGATTTGCTATCAACATTGGGTCACTAATCAGTTGATTCTCGGAAAATGTGAATTCTTAAAACGCTTTCCTGCACAACTGCACCTACAATAACTTGTTTCGAATACAACCAACTTTTTCCTAAACTCAGCACGAATGAACCAATCGAAACGGCCAGTGCTATCCGGGATTCTTAGGACACCCCTACCCTGACCATTGTTGAAAGTAAATTACATTACACACCTACTTATTTTATAGCCTAGGTGTAATAATAGAATTACATTTAGAAACCCTATTCATTTCATATATGATCTTTGTGGGCCTAGTAGCCTAGGCATACAAGTAAAGTTAACCTCAGTTCACTGTAAAAAAAATAATAATAAAACAAATATTTTCCAATGTAACGGGCGTAATATGGGCACGTTATGCTTTGTAATATTAATGATAATTGGTTATTGATCTATTAGTGGCACGTAACAAAATGTTGACCATCCATATTTACTATGTTAAAATCAGGGGTTGGAAATTAAATCTTCCAATCGTTTCGTTTTAAAACAGAACCATATTTTTTTCCTTTCCGTTCCATAGTTCTGACCAGCAAAATAAAATTCTGAACCGATTCGAAATCAACCAAAAAGTTAACGGTTTATATTGTTCCTATCTAAATCTCTCTTTTTTTTTTACATTCAGCTCGACATTAAATTGTTTCACCAATGGATAGAGCAGACTGCTATGGAGCAGGCAAGCTATGCATTGGGCAGACAAGTGTAGCGTAGGGTGCGACAAATTTAGCAGGTGAGGAGAGCGCTGGGCATCTTGTTGTTATTACATGCATTATCTGAATTATACCTACAGAGGCACGGCTTCTATGAAGGAACTTTGAAAGTCTTAACTTCAGAGTTGGATAAACGTTGGACCAGAGCTAGCCATTGATCCTGACTCAGTTCAATTACATTACAAACAGTGTCGCCTAGAGTTTGCGAGCTAGCGAACAATCTTGTGTGCAAAGCGTGACCAAAATTAAAACAAGAATGACCTTTTTGCAGTTAATAACTCCAGTGTGAAACATGGTAACTATAATATCCCTTAACTAGCAATGAACAATTTAATCCACCCTTCTCTAAAAATGTCAGAATCGTGCCTGTAACATCAGTAGCTACAGTAGACTATGCATGCTTCGGAGGTAGGTAGCCTACACACAGGTAAAGATTTCAAATCCAATACTTTAAAAAAAAATTGTCACATACATGTGTTTGCAGGTGTAGTGAAATGCTGGCAGGCAGACACTGGAATAGGTTTGAGTGACTGAGGTCTTTGCATATGTGCTTAGCTGCGTTTTTTGTGGTACTCGAAAGAAAAAAAATGCCTGAACGTAAAATAACATTATTAACCAGTTATTAACCAACAAAAAAAATTCCCCTGTTTCTATCCCTGAACCGGTTCTAATCCCTGGTTAAAATTGAACTAGGTTACCTAAAATGTCAAATGTAATATACAGCAAACAAGTATTTTTCCAATATTGTAGCTGGCAAAATACAGTCATGTTATGCTTTGCAATGTTAATGACAATGGATTATTGATCTACTAGTGGCACACCTCACAAAAAATATTTAAGCTGGTATAATATGGGCACCTTCAAAGTTCACCAATATACACTGAGTGTACAAAAAAAAAATTGGAACACCTCTTTCCATGACAGACTGACCAGGTGAAAGCTATGATCCCTTATTGATGTCACCTATTAAATCCACTTCAATCAGTATTGATGAAGGGGTGGAGACAGGTTAAAGAAGGATTTTTAAGCATTGAGACATGGATTGTGTATGTGTGCCATTCAGAGGGTAACATGCCCATATTTCCTTTACTTAGATTTGTGTGTATATGTTGTGAAATATTACTTGTTAGATATTACTGCACTGTCGAAGCTAGAAACAACCCTTTCGCTACACCCATAACATCTGCTAAACACGTATGTGACCAATAAAATTTAATTTGAATGGGCAAGACAATTTTACTTGCCTTTGAAGAGGGTATGTATGGTATTAGGTGCCAGGCTCACCGGTTAGAGTATGTCAAGAATTGCAACGCTGCTGGGTTTTTGACAATCAACAGTTTCATGTGTGTCATTCAAACTTATTCCACTGTCTGCCAGCTGAAAATCTTTGCCTGTTTGTGTAGGCTACCTGCCACTACCTCCGAAGCATGCATATTTTAAGATGGCATAATATGGGGATCTTATGGTATGCAATGGTCATCAACCTACTAATGATCTACTAGTGGCACATAAAACGTATAGGGGTCAAAGTTAACAGTAAAAATTAAAGAATGTGGGGATAACTACATTTTCTTGGTCAAACACTTTAAAATGTATACTTTTTCTTTAATGAAATACGAAGAAAAACATCTAGCTCACTTATGTGTATGGTGTTTAGGTCATGACTGTAAGCACATCTTGCGTTAACAATTTAACATTTGCTAAACAGCACCCCATTAGGCTACTGAAAGTCATTTTTGATATGGCACGAAAATGAAAAACGATTTGGTATACATTTTGATTACGGAAGATTGAATAAGTGTGCTTCAAACCGTTAACTTGGAATCATTTGTTGCTATTGTCTGTGAATCCGACTCCGTTTCCCCACCAAAACACACGCGATACTGAAAATGATTTTTGGTTTTACAAAGTACAGCAAAAACTATACGAAGCCTTTCTTCTTAATCAACCGCAGTTATGAGCTAAATTTAATATTCATAGATGTACAGGAGTCAGAAAACTGTGAGAATGAATTTGAACAATATATACATAATTTCTTATAACAAAAAGCAATCAACTTGATATAATAGTCTTTATATACATTTGTCTAGTACCTTGACTGTTTGTATACTCCGTTGTTTACTCTTTTTCTATATTGTATATTTTGAATCGCTTTAAGAGAACGAAGCTGCACGTTTCTCAGCTAGCTCATGTCTGATGCTAGCTAGTTTGCAACAGGTAGCTAGCTATGTATGGAGCAGATACTTACCGCCTCTCTAACGCCCGCTGCATCATAACCCTGGTCAAAATACGGTAGGGCATCGACAAATACTTCACCAGCTACTGATGACGTTCCAGCCATATTCTGTTTAGTTGTTTGTTTGCTAGCACCGCTGGATGGATGGATGGCTAGCTAGTTGTCTCAGCAGCAAAACAACGCAGCTGGTTGCTCCTGCCGTCTTCCGGGAGGCTGAACGTATTTTTCGTTGGTGTCTTATGGCCATTGATTTTATAGCGCCCCTTACGCATTGGAGTGATTCTTAATCTAAAATTACTATTTAATTATTATGTAACATAGCTAATAATACATTTTTCAACACATGCCATTTGCATCCTGAATTTGGTGTTTATCAGGTAATATATTAGGTTCCTAGGACTAATTACCACAAAAATGGCACAACATTAGGAATGAAAATACATAACTCACCTGACCTGACACAGGGAGACCAACGTGTTGAAGTAGTGGAGTCATGAATTAATTCCAAACTAACATTTCACATTTATTTTGACATGTATGGTGGACATTTCACGTTTATAAAAATATAACAAAAAATGTACAATAGTTCAAAATTGTACCTGTTGAGATACACATTTTACAATGCCTTCAGAAAGTATTCATACCCCTTGACTTATGACACATTTTGTTGTTACATCCTGAATGGATTCAATAAAACAACTCAGCCATCTACACACAATACCTCAGAATGACAAAATGAAAACGTTTTTTTGAAATTTTTGCTAATTAAAGTAAGTATTCACACCTGAGTCAATACTTTGTAGAAGCACCTTTGGCAGTGATTACAGCTGTGAGTCTTTCTGGGTAAGTGTCTAAGAGCTTTCCACAGCTGGATTGTGCAACATTTGACCATTATTGTTTTCAAAATTCTTCAAGATCTGTTAAATTGGTTCTTGATCATAGCTAGACAACCATTTTCAGGTCTGCCATAGATTTTCAAGTAGATTTAAGTCAAAACTATAACTGAACTACTCAGGAACATTCACGATCTTAGTAAGCAACTCCAGTGTGGATTTGGCCTTCAGGTTATTGTGCTACTTCAATGTGAATTTGTCTCCCAGTGTCTGGTGGAAAGCAGACAACCAGGTTTTCCTCTAGGATTTAGCCTGTGCTTAGCTCTATTCCATTTCTTTATTATCCTGAAAAACGCCCTAGTCCTTAACATGCATAGTCCTTACATGCATACTCAACATGATGCAGCCACCACTATGCTTGAAAATATGGAGAGTGGTACTCAGTAATGTATTGTATTTGCCACAAACATAACACTTTGTATTCAGGACAAAAAGTGAATTGCTTTGCCACATTTTTTGCAGTAATACTTTAGTGCCTTGTTGCAAATAGGATGCATGTTTTGAAATGTTTTATTCTGAACAGGCATCTTTTTTTTCACTCTTTAAATTGGATAGTATTGTGAATTAATGAGGACGTTGATTCATCCTATCACAGCCATTAAACTCTGTTTTAAAGTCCCCATTGGCCTCATGTTGAAATCACTGAGCGGTTTCTTCCCTCTCTGGCAACTAAGTTAGATACAGGCGTTCTTCCTTTGTATAGACTGGGTGTATTGATACACCATACAAAGTGAAATTAATAACTTCACCATGCTCAAAGGGATATTCATTGTCTGCTTTTTTTTAACCTCATCTACCAATAGGTGTCCTTTGCGAGGCATTGGAAAACCGCCCTGGTCTTGTGGTTGAATCTGTTTGAAATTCACTGCTTGACTGAGGGACCTCAAAGATAATTTATTGTATGTGTGGGGTACAGAGATGAGGTAGTCATACAAAAATCATATTAAGCACTTATTGCACACAGAGTAAGTCCATGCAACTTATCGTGTGACTTGACAAGCAAACTTTTACTCCTGAACATATTACCTCGACTAACCTGTATCCCCGCACATTGACTCGGTACCCCTGTATATAGCCTCGTTCTTGTTATTTTGTTACTTTTTAGAATTTTATATATCATGCCATATTTAAAGTAACAAATATTTTGTTACTTAAAAATCTGCATTGTTGGTTAAGGGCTTGTAAGTAAGCATTTCACGGTAAGGTTTACACCGGTTGTATTCGGCACATGTGACAAATACACTTTTATTTGAACTTAATAACAAAGGGGTTGAATACTTGACATTTTCAGCTTTTCATCAAGTTGTAAAAAATTATACAAATATAATTCCACATTATGGGGTATTGTATGTAGACCAGTGACCAAATAAAACTAATAATAATAATAATTCGCAGTTTAATTCATTTAAAATTCAGGCTGTAACACAAAACGTGAAAAATGTCAAGGGGTGTGAATACTTTCTTTAGGCACTAAGTATGCAACTCCAGTCAATAGGAAGGTGTGACTAGTTAGTTTCTGGTCTCTAGTTGTGACTTTTTAAAACCCACATGAGAACATCAAAAACGTTTTTAGCAAACTTTGTGCATTGGAATGTTGGATACATGAGATTAAGACTCAGTTCTGATCCTTTAAAATCACATCCTTAGTCAAGGTGGTTTAGTTCAATATGTGCTTTCACCTGTCCTATCAAATGACTGAGGAAATGGTATCCAAACAGGCTCATACAATCTCAATATAAGTTCAAAATGCAAAAATATGCATGAAAAGTAGCTAAAATATTGTAAACAAAATATTCAGTTACAGAATAAGCTATACAAAATTCAAACTCGGTGAGAAATGTAAATTGTAATGTATTATCCTAATGATCCAAACATTACTTGGAAGATTTGTCAAGGCCATCAAAATGTCAGGGACAACATACCTCAATTGGAAAAAAAAAATATATGTCATATTTAAAAGTAACAATCATGCACATAATAAAAATCATTATTCTTACATTGTTCTGTAGCAGAGTGCAGAAGGGTATCGAGTAGCCTTACTTATTAATTTCCAACTAGACACGAGTTCAAAACTAAACTTAAAAATAACATTATATCCATAATATGTAGACCAAACACTTAAGACTTGACTAAAACAAACATAAAAAAATGACTAACAAAAACAAAAATGCGTGGGTTAGTTTATCATGGCACAACATCTGTTAAGTTAATACCGAGTCCTGTAGCTGAAATGTTTTGTGTAGATTTCACAAGTACATAGTGTTTGCTCCTGCCTTTCCTCTGACATCTCAAAAGTCTTCATCGAAGTTTGTTTGGCCATAAATGCACATTTCCAGTTTTCCTCCAATTACAATTGCACTTCACTCAGGCTTGGAATGCATTCAGGGCAATACGAAGAGACTGGTCATGTCTGAAGCAGAGAGCCCTCTACCTAGGACTGTGGACCTCTGTGCCCAACACCGTTATGTCCTGGTCGAGTCATGTACATATCTATATAGCTGTAACATCATAGCACATGTGTCTCAGCCAATCCGGCAGATGGCTCTCATCCTCTCTTACAGAAGCATTTTCAACCAGACTGCTGACAGTCTGTCACTTCTTCTGTAGGAATTTCATCCCTGAAAATAAAATTTTAAATTTTTTTAAAACTCTGACAGTAAATGCCATATTTGTTTAATTGGATGTTATGAATGGAGCAATACTAACCAATTCCCTTGAGTCCCTTGAGGAACCCGCTAGATTCAGACTCCGGGTTTGAAGCCAAATATTCTGCAGCTCTAACTTCAAAAAGCCCTGTGGGAGGGGGAGAAAAGCTTAGTACATGGTCCACAAGAAAATACATTTTGGTAAGAGGTGATTACTTAGAGGAAGGAAGAATGCATTCTCAAAGTATTCCAACAACAGGGCCACTGATAGGCGACTCCCTGACCTTTGCCCCCTCCCTTGCGCAACTCTTTGTCGTGGATGAAGCCGGAGAACATCTGCGTGTCCATGAAGAGCTGCAGGAACTGGCGGGCCCCACGGGAGGGGTGGGACTTACAGAAGCTCTCCCTCTGCAGCTCCCGGGCCCCGCTGGCACCCATGTGGAGGGAGTAGTGGCCCACTAGCTCCACGAAGAAATGCACAAAGGCCTCCGACACCAGGGAGCTCAGCTCACACTGCTGGCCTGCATGGACAGATGGTAGGGAGGGGGATAGTCACTTATAAAAGTAGATGGTGTCAAAATGGAGAGGCGAATAAACACTAAGAAATGTCTTTCTATACAATTACACTTTATCCAACCTGGACAGGGAAACAAGAAGACATTGTTTCATCAATGTTTTGGCTACAAGGCCGTTTTTAAGGTAATAGTTGGCTGTGCAAACCTGTGCAGTCTCCGTCTTGCCGTAGTATCTGCCCTCTCTCCTCCAGGATCTGCTGCAGTGCAGCCTGAAGCTTACTGGGCAAGATACAGTCCTCATCACCAAGCTGAGAAACAAGGAATAGTTAAGAGGTCAGGGCAACTCACATCATGCAAGAGAACCTCCCACTGGACACAAACTGGTTGAAGCAATGTTTCAACGTAATTTGTCAATGTGGCTGTGAAATCTACATTGGATTTGAAAAAAAGTAATCAACGTTGTTGGTTACTGCATTTTTGGTTAAGGGCTTGTAAGTAAGCATTTCACGGTAAGGTTTACACCTGTTGTATTTGGTGCATGTGACAAATACATTGGATTTTAAAAAAAGTAATCAATGTTGTTGGTTACTGCATTGTTGGTTAAGGGCTTGTGTACGTGACCAATACAATTTGATATGCTTGTAAGATATGCTTGTAAGTAAGCATTTCACTAAGGTTTACACCTGTTGTATTCGGCGCATGTCACAAATACAATTTTATTTGAACTTAATAGGCTTGCCGTAACAAAGGGGTTAAATACTTAGACACTTTCAGCTTTTCGTCAAGTTGTAAAAAATTCAAAAAACATAATTCCACATTATGGGGAATTGAATTTGAAACTTTTCTGAAATTTTAACCACAGGATTGTGTCATCATAGTAACCAACATTTCAATATAGGTTGAATTTGTTTCTTTAAAACAATGTCAGATCTTTAACATTATATCCACTACCTGAAAAAAATATAATATGCTGGACAGCACCTCCTACTGAACAATTGACCTATCTACAGCTACCCTTTAGTCCCCCATCCAGGGTTTTAATCTTTCCCAGCTTAAATCAAATGTTATTTGTCACATGCGCCGAATTCAAAACGGGTGTAGACCTTAGTGAAATGCTTACTTACAAGCCCTTAACCAACAATGCAGTTAACTTTTTATGGCTGCAGGGGCAGTATTGAGTAGCTTGGATGAAAAGGTGCCCATTGTAAATGGGCAGCTCCTCAGTCTCAGTTGCTAATATATGCATATTATTATTATTATTAGTATTGGATAGAAAACACTCTAAAGTTTCCAAAACTGTCAAATATTGTCTGTGAGTATAACAGAACTGATATTGCAGGCAAAACCCTGAGGAAAATCAAAACAGGAAGTGGCTTCTATTTTGACAACTCCATGTTCCATAGCCTCCCTTTGCTGGATTTAAAGGGATATGAACCAGATTCCTTTTCCTATCGCTTCCTCAAGGTGTCAGTCTTCAGACAGTTTCAGGCTTTTATTTTGAAAAATGAGCCAGAACGATAACATTGCGTCAAGTGGTCACATGAGTTTTGCTCGCGCAACAGACATTGGATACGTATTGCTTTTCCCTCTCCTACTGTGAAAGACATTTGCGGTTGATATATTATCGATTATATATTTTAAAAACAACCTGAGGATTGATTATAAAAAACGTTTGACATGTTTCTGTGGACATTATGGAAACTTTTCGCCTGCGTTGTCGTGACCGCTCTTTCCTGTGGATTTCTGAACATAACGCGGCAAAAAACGGAGGTATTTTGGATATAAAAATAATCTTTATGGAACGAAAGGAACATTTGTTGTGTAACTGGGAGTCTCGTGAGTGAAAACATCCGAAGATCAAAGGTAAACGATTAATTTGATTGCTTTTCTGATTTTCGTGACCAAGCTACCTGATGCTAAGTGTACTTAATGTTTTATCGTGCGATCGATAAATTTACACAAACGCTTGGATTGCTTTCACTGTAAAGCATAATTTCAAAATCTGACACGACAGGTGGATTAACAAAAGGCTAAACTGTGTTTTCCTATATTGCACTTGTGATTTCATGAATATAAATATTTATAGTAATATTTATTGAATGTAGCGCTATGCTATTCAGCGATTGTTGATGACACTTATCCCGTTAGTGGGATTGCAGCCATAACAAGTTAAGAAAATACCTAAAAAATAAAGAGATAAGAATAACAAATCATTAAAAAGCAGCAATAAATGACAATAGCGGGGCTATATACAGGGAGTATCAGTACAGAGTCAATGTCAATGTGTGGGGGCACCAGTGTCGAGGTAATTGAGGTAATATGTACATGTAGGTAGTTATTAAAGTGACTATGCATAGATAATAAGAGAGTAGCAGCAGTGTTCCGGAGGGGGGCATTTGATTAGCCGTTCATTAGTTTTATGGCTTGGGGTAGAAGCTATTTATAGGATCCTCTTGGACCTAGACTTGAAACCCTAGGCCATAGCTGTGTCACTGACAATTACCATTATATTATCGTTAAAATTATTGAGATCCCCCACTCAACAAAATATGTAAAAAGCAACAATTTCAAACATTTTACTGAGTTAATTTAAGGAAATCAGTCAATTTAAATAAATTCATTAGGCCATAATCTATGGATTTCACATGACTGGGAATACAGATATGCATCTGTTGGTCGCAGGTAGGGGCATGGATCAGAAAACCAGTCAGTATCTGGTGTGACCATTTGCCTCATGCAGCACGAGATCTCCTTCACAGAGTTGATAAGGCTGTTGATTGTGGCCTGTGGAATGTTGTCCCACTCTTCTTCAATGGCTGTGCGAAGTTGCTGGATATTGGCAGGTGTTCAATGGGTGTTCATGTCTGGTGAGTATGCAGGCCATGGAAGAACTGGGACATTTGAATAGTGTACAGATCCTTGCAACATGTGGCCGTGCATTATCATGCTGAAACATGAGGTGATGGCGGCAGATGAATGGCACGACAATGGGCCTCATGATCTCTTCACGATAAAATGCAATTGTGTTAATTGTCCGTAGCTTATGCCTGCCCATACCATAACCTCACCATTTGGCAACTCTGTTCAAAGTTGACATCAGCAAACCCGTTCACCCACACGACTCCATTCAGTGTCTGCAATCTGCCTGGTATAGTTGAAACCGGGATTCATCCATGATGAGCACACTTCTCCAGTGTGCCAATGGCCATCAAAGTTGAGCATTTGCCCACTGAAGTTGGTTACGATACCGAACTGCAGTCAGATCAAGACCCTGGTGAGGACGATGACCATGCAGATGAGCTTCCCTGAGACGGTTTGTGAAGCAATTCTTTGATTGTGCAAACCCAGTTTCATCAGCTGTCACAGGTGAAGAAGCATGATGGAGGTCCAGGGCTGGCATGGATACGCGTGGTGTGCAGTTGTGAGGCAAGTTGGATGTGCTGTCAAATTCTCTAAAAACAACGGAGACGGCTTATAGTAGAGAAATTAAGATTGAATTATCTGGCAACAGCTCTGATGGACATTCCTGCAGTCAGCATGCCAATTGGAACACCCCCACAAAACTTGAGACATATGTGGCATTGTGTTGTGTGACAACTGTACATTTTAGAGTGGCCTTTTATTGTCCCCAACACAAGGGGCACCTGCTTCACAAACTTGCTGTTTAATCAGCTTCTTGATATGCCACACCTGTCAGGTGGATGGATTATCTTGGCAATGGAGAAATGCTCACTAACAGGGATGTAAATACATTTGTGCACAAAATTTGAGCAAAATAAGCTGTGTGCATATGGAACATTTCTGGGATCTTTTATTTCAGCTCATGAAACCAATACTTTACATGTTGCGTTTATATTTTTGTTCAGTGTACTGTAGATTCACTGTTGCTATCGAAGTCATTCCAAAGGGTAGGTTTAAGAGAGCAAATGAAATGTGACCATACTTTCACTCATATCAATTACGCTATTTAAGCTTGTATAGCATTTGCAAAGTCAACAACAGCCATTGTTTCAATTCAACCCATAATTCAACTAAAAATAGATCATAGAATAGGCCTAGGGTTTCAAACTCTGGTTGATAATAAAATGTAATGATATTTAGTGATATTGAATTGTGTTTGGTTGTCAACGCAACCAAATATCAAACTTTCAAGGAGATATATCTTCTGTTTTGATCTGTGCCACTGACTTAGTTTGGCTTTAATTCCAGTTGGTCTACAAATTAATCATTTATGTTGATTCACATTTCCATCTCAACCAAAAATCTAAGTTAAAGAACAGGGCTAAATCAAATGAACATTTATTGAAGTGCATTTAAAGTTTGATTTGATTTAGTCTTATTCTTTAACTTTTACATGTATTAACTTTTAGACAAACTGGAGTTAAAACTAGTCAGTGTCACAGATGGAACTATCAAAGCAGAAGATACATCTCCAAAATGTTGACATTTGGTTGCATTGACAACCAAACAATTCAAAATCACATTTAAAATAAATAGCCTACAAACTTGTCAAGTCAAAAATAAATTGTTGGATTCAAATCTCCAACTCAACCAAAAATAAAAAGTAAAAGAATGAGATTAAATCCATAGCCACATTGAGGTTACTGTAACTATACAATTATTTTCATGTAATCACATGTTCAAGATAGCATGCATACACTACCGGTCATAAGTTTTAGAACACCTACTCATTCAAGGATTTTTCTTTATTTTTAGTATTTTCTATTTTCATTGTAGAATAATAGTGAAGACATAAACTATTACATAACACATATGGAATCATGTAGTAACCAAAAAAGTGTTAAACAAATGAAAATGTGAGAGTCTTCAAATAGCCACCCTTTGCCTTTGACAACTTTGCACACTCTTGGCATTATTTCAACCGGCTTCACCTGGAATGCTTTTCCAACAGCCTTGAAGGAGTTCCCACATATGCTGAGCACTTCTTGGCTGATTTTCCTTCACTCTGCGGTCCGACTCATCCCAAACCATCTCAATTGGGTTGAGGTCGGGGGATTGTGGAGGCCAGGTCATCTGATGCAGCACTCCATCCCTCTCATTCTTAGTCAAATAGCCCTTACACAGCCTGGAGGTCATTGTCCTGTCGAAAAACAAATGATAGTGGGACTAAGCCCAAACCAGATGGGATGGCATATCGCTGCAGAATGCTGTGGTAGCCATGCATGTTTAGTGTGCCTTGAATTCTAAATAAATAACTGACAGTGTCACCAGCAAAGCACTCCCACACCATAACACCTCCTCCATGCTTCACGGTGGGAAACACACATGCAGAGATTATCTGTTCACACACACTGTTTCACAAAGACACGGCAGTTGGAACCAAAAATAGCCAATTTGGACTCCAGACCAAAGGATAAATTTCCACTAGTCGTGTTTCTTGGCCCAAGCAAGTCTCTTCTTATTATTATTGGTGTCCTTTAGTAGTGGTTTCTTTGCAGCAATTTGACCATGAAGGCCTGATTCATACAGTCTTCTCTTAACAGTTGATGTTGACGTGTGTTACTTGACCTCTGAAGCATTTATTTGGGCTGCAATTTCTGACGCTGGTAACTCTAATGAACTTATCCTCTGCAGAGGTAACTCTGGGTCTTCCATTCCTGTGGCGGTTCTCATGAGAGCCAGTTTCATCTTAGCACTCCTGGTGACTACCTCATGAAGCTGGTTGAGAGAATGCCAAGAGTGTGCGAAGCTGTCAACAAGGCAAAGGGTGGCTATTTGAAGAATCTCAAATATAAAATATATTTTGATTTGTTAAACATTTTTGGTTATTACATGATTCCATATGTTCTTTCATAGTTGTGATGTCTTCACTATTATTCTACAATGTAGAAACTAGTAAAATGAAGAAACAAAATCTTGAATGAATAGGTGTTGTAAAACTTTTGACCAGTAGTGTAGGTCATCTCAGGTCTGTAGAAATCTTCACAATTGCTGTAATACTCTCTGTAGAATCTAAAACTTCACTGATCACTTGCATCAATGTTTTCCCTATATTCATAAAACGTTGCCACCACTCCCAAAAATATATTTTGTAGAAAATAATTTTCGGGATGGTAAAATGTTTTCAATGTTGTAAACTTAAGACCAAAAAGAGATAAGGTATGTAGAGATAATGGAGCTATACATTTTTAAATAAGAATCTTTGACAACTAACAATCACCAAAATAACAACGAGACAGTGAGGGACAATCTAAATTTCCCAAAATGTCATGGCATGTGGCCCCCATTGATTTAGTTATGTTTGAGTTAGTTCCAGTTATGTTTGCAGTTCGTTCCAGTCATTGGCAGCAGAGAACTGGAAGGAAAGGCAGCCAAAGTAGGAATTGGCTTTGGGGGTGACCAGTGAGATATACCTGCTGGAGCGCGTTCTACGGGTGGGTGCTGCTATGGTGACCAGTGAGCTGAGTTAAGGCGGGGCTTTACCTAGCAAAGACTTGTAGATGACCTGGAGCCAGTGGGTTTGGCGACGAGTATGGAAGCGAGGGCCAGCCAACGAGAGGGTACATTTGCAGTGGTGGGTAGTATATGGGGCTTCGGTGACAAAACGGATGGCACTGTGATGGACTGCATCCAATTTGTTGAGTAGAGTGTTGGAGGCTATTTTGTAGATGACAACGCCGAAGTCAAGGATCGGTAGGATGGTCAGTTTTACGAGGGTATGTTTGGCAGCATGAGTAGAGGATGCTTTGCTATGAAATACGAAGTTGATTCTAGATTTAATTTTGGATTGGAGATGCTTAATGTGAGTCTGGAAGGAGAGTTTACAGTCTAGCCAGACACCCAGGTATTTGTAGTTGTCCACATATTCTAAGTCAGAACTGTCCAGAGTAGTGATGCTGGACAGGCAGCGATCGGTTGAAGAGCATGCATTTATTTTTACTTGCATTTAAGAGCAGTTGGAGGCCACGGAAGGAGAGTTGTATGGCATTGAAGCTCATCTGGAGGTTAGTTAACACAGTGTCCAAAGAAGGGCCAGAAGTATACAGAATGGTGTCGTCATAGAAACTAGCATTCAATATCAGCGGCCCAATAGGATCTCATTGAGAAACGGAAGCGAAATGCCATAGCAACTATTACTTACAGTGCATTCATTAAGTACTCAGACCCCTTGACTTTTTCCACATTTTGTTTAGTTACAGCCTTATTCTAAAATGGATTAAATTGTTTTTTTTTACCCCTCATCCATCAACACACAATACCTCATAAATGACAAAGCAAAAACAGGTTTTTATTTTTTTATAAACTGAGATTCTATTTGCATAAGTATTCAGACCCTTTACTCAGTACTTTTGGCAGTGATTACAGGCTCAAGTCTTCTTGGGTATGAAGCTACAAGCTTGGCACACCTGTATTTGAGGAGTTTCTCCCATTCTTCTCTGCAGATCCTCTCAAGCGCTGTCAGGATGGATGGAGAGCGTTGCTGCACACCTATTTTCAGGTCTCTCCAGAGATGTTAGACCGGGTTCAAGTCCGGGCTCTGGCTGAGCAACTCAAGGAAGGACATTCAGAGACTTGTTCCGAAGCCACTCCTGCATTGTCTTGGTTGTGTGCTTAGGGTTGTTGTCCTGTTGGAAGGTGAACCGTCACCCCAGTCTGAGGTCCTGAGCGCTCTGGAGCAGGTTTTCATCAAGGATCTCTCTGTATTTTTTCCCTCGATCCTGACTAGTCTCCCAGTCCCTGCCACTGAAAAACATCCCCACCGCATGATGCTGCCACCACCATGCTTCATCCCAGGGATGGTGCCAGGTTTCCTCCAGATGTGACGCTTGGCATTCAGGCCAAATAGTTCAACCTTGGTTTCATCAGACCAGAGAATATTCTCTCACGGTCAGAGTCCTTTAGGTGCATTTTGGCAAACTCCAAGCGGGCTGTCATGTGCCTTTTACTGAGGAGTGGCTTCCATCTGGCCACTCTACCATAAAAGGCCTGATTGGTGGAGTGCTGTAGAGATGGTTGTCCATCTGGAAGGTTCTCCCATTTCCACAGATGAACTAAATCAGAGTTCCATCGGGTTCTTGGCACCTCCCTTACCAAGGCTCTTCTCCCCCGATTACTCAGTTTGGCCGTGCTGCCAGCGCTAGGAAGAGTCGT
This sequence comes from Oncorhynchus mykiss, assembly GCF_057628025.1. Taxonomy (NCBI): domain Eukaryota; kingdom Metazoa; phylum Chordata; class Actinopteri; order Salmoniformes; family Salmonidae; genus Oncorhynchus; species Oncorhynchus mykiss. Next base: position 57,442,439 of record NC_143030.1, read on the forward strand.
GGTGGTTCCAAACTTCCATTTATGAATGATAGAGGCCACAGGGTTCTTGCAGACCTTCAATGCTTACGAAATGTTTTGGTACCCTTCCCCAGATCTGTGCCTCCACAAAATCCTGTCTCGGCGCTCAACGAACAATTCCTTTGACTTGGTTTGTGCTCTGACATGCACTGTCAACTGTGGGACCTTATATAGACAGGTGTGTGCCTTTCCAAATCATGTCCAATCAATTGAATTTACCACAGGTGGACTGCAATAAAGTTGTAGAAACATCACAAGGATGATCAATAGAAACAGGATGCACTTGAGCTCAATTTCAAGTCTCATAGCAAAGGGTCTGAATTATGGGGTATTGTGTGTAGATTGTAAATGTAATCCATTTTAGAATAAGGCTGTAACGTAAAAAACGTCAAGGGGTCTGAATACTTTCAGAAAGCACTGCATAACACATTCCTATACAATTTCCAGACTTCACAGATGGACCACTTAGAAGTTATATCAGGGGGACATTTTTTATTTTTTTCACTGATAGAACATAGGCGTTCATCAAATTGACAGGAGTTTCATGATTTTTATTTCTGGGGATGGATAATCCCTTTAATATTCTCACTATATGAACTTGGACTACATCCAAGAGAAATTCAAGCTCTGGCATAGTGTAGTATGAAATTAAACTCCCGAGTGGCGCAGCGGTCTAAGGCACTGCATCTCAGTGCTAGAGGCATCACTACAGACCCTGGTTCGATTCCAGGCTGTATCACAACCAGCCGTGATTTGGAGTCCCATAGGGCGGCGCATAATTGGCCCAGCGTAGTCCTGGTTAGGCCGTCATTGTAAATACTAATTTGTTCTTAACTAACTTACCTCGTTAAATAAAATACAAATTTAACAATGCCACTTTAAAAGACAATCCCAGGACAAGGACGGAGAGCAGACATGCACAGATAAAGTCTTCCTCATGTCCTAGTCACTTGTCATGTTTTGGAACCACACCCATCATTGAGTCGCAATTAAATACAATTCAGTTGGTAGAGCATGGCACTTGCTCAGAGTTGTGGGTTCGATTCCCGCAGGGGACCAGTACAGGAAAAAGTAAAAAAGAATGTATCCACTCAATAATGTAACTCGCTCTGGATTAGAGCATCTGCTAAATGACTAAAATGTAAAATGTACACACCTGTTTGACAAACTTGTCTGCGCATAAATCTACAATAAGTACCTAGAATGCAAACGGAGAGAACATAGAAAAGATCAGTGACAACAGGAAAGCAGGTCAAAGTATTTGGCTTCAAATTAGACATCAGGGACTGTCTACCATTAACTGTTAGTAACTATTTGAAGTTTGATACTCCAGTTATTTGTTAGTCTTACTGCAATGACGTTTATAAAATTACCACTAGGTGGCACAAATACTTTTAAGTCTGATAAACCCTTGTGTGCGACAGAACACTAAATAACCCTAACATTAACCCTTTATCAAGGAAATAATCACTCATGTACTTCCTCATCAATTCTGATGAAATCGAAAATGCTGTCCTTTGTAGCATGGCCATCTAGTGACTAGCCACTGGGAATCAGATGGTGAGCTTTGTCACTTACCTCCTCTATGGGCAGCTCCAGCAGCTCGGGCAAGCAGGGCACCAGCGCCCCCATGAGAAAGGGAGTGGGAGAGCAGCTGATGTCCAGCATGCTGGCGGGTAGCACAGGCACAAAGGTATGCTGCCATGTGAACGGGTAGAGCAGCGCCAGCGCAGCATGGCCACAACGAGACAGCACACTGAAGAGAGGAGGAGAAAGGGATGAAAAGATGTGAAATTCCAGAGAAGAGGCACGTCAAAGATATGGAGTCCATACAGTCTATTCAATACAATTAACTCGGACTACACTATGTACTTATGACAACTTACACACAGCACTTTCACACCGACCAACAGAAGAGCAAAGCACACAATACATTCCACCCTGAACCAGTACTCTGCAGTACCTGCCCTCCCACTGTCTCCCAAGCCAAGCTGGAGATGCCAGTGAAGCTGTGTGTACTAGAGGAAACGCATCACCTGAGTTTGTTAGCGATAAAGATGACCCTCCTCTCCAGTAGCAGAGAGGCAAACACCTGCAAGAGTCTCCCAACGCTCAGGCACTGCAGCAGGCTCTCAAAGTCCACGTGCTCCAGCCTCGAGTCCACCGGCCGGCACAGAGTCAGCACCTGACCACACACACACACACACACACGGTTGGCTATTGCTCTTACAACAGTTGGTTGCTGGGCAGAGACATTGCACATGATTGCAGGTGTTGTTGACAAAGTGTCCGTAATAAAGAGCTAGGTAGGAACTGTTACTTCTCTTAACATCCTGTAGTAACTATTTTCGTATAGTCATAGGGTGACTTCCTCTTAGTTGTGATTGTTACCTCATTTCCTGAGCCTGGGAGGAAGCTCTTGACTGTGATGGTGCGTCCAGGGGCGGGGAAAGGAGCCTCCATGACGCTACGCATGAAGGGGGACACCAGGGCAGGACAGATCTCCCTGCGCCTCTCTACCTCCTCCAAGATCTGAAAACACACCCACCCACACACACAAAGACGCACCCAGTATAACTCCATAACTACACCCCTAAACACAAAGACAATCCTGATGACAAGTATCAACAAGGGAATACACCAGGACTACATTAAATACTAGCTGCTTTCTTCAACTTTTATTTACACTAGTCACACCTGTCCCCTCTCACCTGCACAGACTAAAACATTGGGTGGTACATAATAACACATCGTTAAATATATCAATTATCCTTCTCAAAACTCACCCTTCTGATTAGCTTGGGACATTTTTATAGGATTTAGTTTCAACCCTTTTCAATGTGCACAAGCAAGCTAAAATGCATTATATATGAAGAGTTTAATCAGACTGCCGGTACCTTAGCAAACAGGTTGAAGCAGCCCAGTCTGCTTACAATACAGTGAACTTCAGGCAGTCTCTTCCCCTTTCCACAGGGCTAAATGGCACAAATCAACACAGAGAAGAGCGTGAAAACCAATCCTGGCATTCAGTGTCAAAGTTATTGAAAGGCTATAAAACGCTGACTTTCTGGGGGATAACAGAAACATCGAATTGTGCAATGTATTAAAAAAAACACAAATCTAACATTCAACATTTGGAAAAAAATTGAAATTATTTTTAGTTAGGTTCATTGATTCAGAGGTTTTATGGCCTACGACTCAGATGGAGTATATCCCTTAGATGTTGAGTAAGCACTTTACTGCCAAGTTGTCACACGCATAGTCAGACACACACAAAACGTAATGACACACACACACACTCACCAGGATCTTACGACAGTAACAAAACCAACGGCTGCCATCCTCTCCCGTCAAGACAAAAGAGAAAGTTTCACTAGAGACAGAAGCATAGACAATTTGACAGGGATACACATTGTAGTAGAGATAAGCAGTGTTCTAAGGCAGACTCCCTGGGAAGAAAACAAAGCATGGCATATGAACTGCAATCATGTTTTTCTTTGTCTGAATCACTAGATGTTCAACCTTTCATTTAACATAACTTTCACTTAATTCTCAGATCATATTTCTTTCTAGGACAGTGATTATTACAAAAAAAACTCGCTACTTTTTAAGTTTTGACCTGTTTCAATACTTATACAGTGCCTTGCGAAAGTATTCGGCCCCCTTGAACTTTGCGACCTTTTGCCACATTTCAGGCTTCAAACATAAAGATATAAAACAGTGAGGATCTCTGAGGATCTCAGTGAGGATCTCTGAATGATCCAATGTTGACCTAAATGACTAATGATGATAAATACAATCCACCTGTGTGTAATCAAGTCTCCGTATAAAGGCACCTGCACTGTGATAGTCTCAGAGGTCCGTTAAAAGCGCAGAGAGCATCATGAAGAACAAGGAACACACCAGGCAGGTCCGAGATACTGTTGTGAAGCCGGATTTGGATACAAAAAGATTTCCCAAGCTTTAAACATCCCAAGGAGCACAGTGCAAGCGATAATATTGAAATGGAAGGAGTATCAGACCACTGCAAATCTACCAAGACCTGGCCGTCCCTCTAAACTTTCAGCTCATACAAGGAGAAGACTGATCAGAGATGCAGCCAAGAGGCCCATGATCACTCTGGATGAACTGCAGAGATCTACAGCTGAGGTGGGAGACTCTGTCCATAGGACAACAATCAGTTGTATATTGCACAAATCTGGCCTTTATGGAAGAGTGGCAAGAAGAAAGCCATTTCTTAAAGATATCCATAAAAAGTGTTGTTTAAAGTTTGCCACAAGCCACCTGGGAGACACACCAAACATGTGGAAGAAGGTGCTCTGGTCAGATGAAACCAAAATTGAACTTTTTGGCAACAATGCAAAACGTTATGTTTGGCGTAAAAGCAACACAGCTGAACACACCATCCCCACTGTCAAACATGGTGGTGGCAGCATCATGGTTTGGGCCTGCTTTTCTTCAGCAGGGACAGGGAAGATGGTTAAAATTGATGGGAAGATGGATGGAGCCAAATACAGGACCATTCTGGAAGAAAACCTGATGGAGTCTGCAAAAGACCTGAGACTGGGACAGAGATTTGTCTTCCAACAAGACAATGATCCAAAACATAAAGCAAAATCTACAATGGAATGGTTCAAAAATAAACATATCCAGGTGTTAGAATGGCCAAGTCAAAGTCCAGACCTGAATCCAATCGAGAATCTGTGGAAAGAACTGAAAACTGCTGTTCACAAATGCTCTCCATCCAACCTCACTGAGCTCGAGCTGTTTTGCAAGGAGGAATGGGAAAAAATGTCAGTCTCTCGATGTGCAAAACTGATAGAGACATACCCCAAGCGACTTACAGCTGTAATCGCAGCAAAAGGTGGCGCTACAAAGTATTAACTTAAGGGGGCTGAATAATTTTACACGCCCAATTTTTCAGTTTTTAATTTGTTAAAAAAGTTTGAAATATCCAATAAATGTCGTTCCACTTCATGATTGTGTCCCACTTGTTGTTGATTCTTCACAAAAATATACAGTTTTATATCTTTATGTTTGAAGCCTGAAATGTGGCAAAAGGTCGCAAAGTTCAAGGGGGCCAAATACTTTCGCAAGGCACTGTATTAAAGTGGTTGTTTCAGCACCCTTATATGAATATCCTTATTGTACACCACTGCTACATACTGTGACCACAATGTGAATGTGACAGCAGCTTACCTGGGCAGGTCTCCAGATGGCCGCCAGTCCTGAGAGTCTGGGAAGCAAAACTTGGGGATTGCCTTCAGCCGATCTTCAGCTTCACGGGAGTGACGAGAAGACTTCGCAAACTACACCGTAAAGAAAGGAGAGACTCATTTTCTAGACTCATTTTATTCCCTGGCCCGCAAAACAGGAAATAGTCAAGAGAAATACAATGGTAACAAAAAACAAAGGCAACTCAAAACATTCTGGGGTTCCTTTGAGCCCATGCATGGTTTCCCCTATTAAAATGTATTGTATAAGTGTGTTCCGCCACCAAGCTCTGTTGCCCCCCATCTGAAAGATGTTGGCTTTAATTGATTTCAATTGACAATAACCTTGTTGGGAAACTGTTGCGTGATCTCAGGGGCATAGGTGTTTCCCGGGGAACTCTTTCTGAGTGACACCACCACAAAGAGCTGGAAGAGCTGCTGTTGCTGGAGCTGGATCAGGTCCCTCTCCAGGGTGCGGTAGCCTGGCCTCCGCTTCAGCGTGGACTGGACATAGACCGAGCGTCTCGACCCTCCTAGTGGAGATAGTAAAACATTTATTTAAAAAAAATCTGATAAGTTGAATCTAACGGAACAGGATATTAATATCTTGCTTTGATTAAATGCAAATAAAATGTGAATAGAAAAGATAAAGGCACCCCCCCCCAAAAAAAAAAAAACTAGACAGTGCTTTCCCCTTAATTTGGGATTGAGGCTGGAGCTATACAACTTTAGTAGAAGGCTGATTGACTGATCTCAACATTCTAAAAACGTCTGCCAAACATTGATTTTGGAATGAAGGTCAATCCTATAGTAGTACCATTAGTGTTGTCCTCTGGGTCACTCTCAGTTCCACTGGTCTCCTCTGTTCAGAGCAGAAGAGAGTGCGCAAGAGAAAATGAGAGAGCGACAGAGTGCAACAGACAGAGACACACAGACAGAGATAGAAACACAGAGCGAGAGACAGAGAGTAATAAAGGGATGAAAGAAAGACATTATAGGAGACAGAGTGTCTTTGTATTGTATTTGTACCAGTGACGGGATGTAACGTATCTCATGAATTGCTGGGTATTTACAGAGAACAGTTCATCTTCATCTTGTAGACAAGTTTGAGGGTAATAACAGTCATACCTCGAGCTGAACCGCCCTGTGCCTGGCTCTTCACTCTCTTTCTCCCTCGCTTGGCGTCAAAGATCACATGAATCTTATTGACATACTGCGTCAGAGAAACCACACACAAACAAACACGTACACAAAGATATACACTGAACAAAAATATAAAACGCAACATGTAAAGTGTTGGTGCCATGTTTGAGCTAATTTTAAAAATATATAAAAAAAATTTAAATGCCCCAAATTCTGCACATGCCCAAAAAGAACATTTCTCAAAAATGTTGTGCACAAATTTGTTTACATCCCTGTTAGTGAGAATTTCTCCTTTGCCAAGATAATCCATCCACCTGACAGGTGTGGAATATCAATAAGCTGATTATAAACAGCATGATCATGACACAGGTGCACCTTGTGCTGGGGACAATAAAAGACCACATCAAAATGTGCCGTTTTGAAACATCTGTCATTGTATTGTGTGACAAGTTTTGAGGGAGCGTGCAATTGGCATGCTGACTGCAGGAATGTCCACCAGAACTGTTGCCAGAGAGTTGAATGTTAATTTCTCTACCATAAGCTGCAGTACATCCAACCGGCCTCACAACAGCAGACCAAGTTTAACGAGCCCAGCCCAGGACCCCCTTCACTTGCAGGATCGTCTGGGGGGGGGGGGGGGGGTCAGAAATAAAGCCCAGTTGAGGTGAAAAACTGATCCTGATTAGCTGGGCCTGGCTCCGCAGTGAGTAGGCCTGGCTGCCAAATGGGTGGGCCTACACCCTCCAAGGCCCACCCATGGCTGCACCCCTGCCCAGTCATGTGGGAAATACATAGATCAGGGCCCAATGACTGATTTTCTTATATGAACTGTAACTCAGTAAAATCTTTGTAATTGTTGCATTAATATTTTTGTTCAGTATATTTATCTGATACAAATAAATCACATTCATGTGACATATCATCACATTGTTGTTGACATACTTGTGATCTGGCCTTAAACTTTTCTGAAAGTTAGCGAATCAATACATGTAATTCAAGCACAACTTCCTTGTTGCACTGAAAAACGTTTCCTACTGGGTACCTGTTTGGACTGAATAGGGCCATCAGTCAAGTTTCAACTTGAGCAGCGGAATGAGTGACCTGGATCCAGAGCCAAGCATACAGGAAGCTCAGATTTATCTCCAAATGGACAACAGATTGTAGGCCTAACACTAGCTTGGCTTCTATGTGTAATCTTGTAAACAGACCAATACCACTAACATTTTAGACTGCTATTCCCACTCAAAATTACAAAAATTAAATAACTAATAGTTTGCGGTAAATACACTGCTCAAAAAAATAAAGGGAACACTAAAATAACACATCCTAGATCTGAATGAATGAAATATTCTTATTAAATACTTTTTTCTTTACATAGTTGAATGTGCTGACAACAAAATCACACAAATTATCAATGGAAATCAAATTTATTAACCCATGGAGGTCTGGATTTGGAGTCACACTCAAAATTAAAGTGGAAAACCACACTACAGGCTGATCCAACTTTGATGTAATGTCCTTAAAACAAGTCAAAATGAGGCTCAGTAGTGTGTGTGGCCTCCACGTGCCTGTATGACCTCCCTACAACGCCTGGGCATGCTCCTGATGAGGTGGCGGATGGTCTCCTGAGGGATCTCCTCCCAGACCTGGACTAAAGCATCCGCCAGCTCCTGGACAGTCTGTGGTGCAACATGGCGTTGGTGGATGGAGCGAGACATGATGTCCCAGATGTGCTCAATTGGATTCAGGTCTGGGGAACGGGCGAGCCAGTCCATAGCATCAATGCCTTCCTCTTGCAGGAACTGCTAACACACTCCAGCCACATGAGGTCTAGCATGGTCTTGCATTAGGAGGAACCCAGGGCCAACCGCACCAGCATATGGTCTCACAAGGGGTCTGAGGATCTCATCTCGGTACCTAATGGCAGTCAGGCTACCTCTGGCGAGCACATGGAGGGCTGTGCGGCCCCCCAAAGAAATGCCACCCCACACCATGACTGACCCACCGCCAAACCGGTCATGCTGGAGGATGTTGCAGGCAGCAGAACGTTCTCCACGGCGTCTCCAGACTCTGTCACATGTGCTCAGTGTGAACCTGCTTTCATCTGTGAAGAGCACAGGGCGCCAGTGGCGAATTTGCCAATCTTGTTGTTCTCTGGCAAATGCCAAACGTCCTGCACGGTGTTGGGCTGGAAGCACAACCCCCACCTGTGGACGTCGGGCCCTCATACCACCCTCATGGAGTCTGTTTCTGATCGTTTGAGCAGACACATGCACATTTGTGGCCTGCTGGAGGTCATTTTGCAGGGCTCTGGCAGTGCTCCTCCTGCTCCTCCTTGCACAAAGGCGGAGGTAGCGGTCCTGCTGCTGGGTTGTTGCCCTCCTACGGCCTCCTCCACATCTCCTGATGTACTGGCCTGTCTCCTGGTAGCGCCTCCATGCTCTGGACACTACGCTGACAGACACAGCAAACCTTCTTGCCACTGCTCGCATTGATGTGCCATCCTGGATGAGCTGCACTACCTGAGCCACTTGTGTGGGTTTTAGACTCCGTCTCATGCTACCACTAGAGTGAAAGCACCGCCAGCATTCAAAAGTGACCAAAACATCAGCCAGGACGCATAGGAACTGAGAAGTGGTCTGTGGTCACCACCTGCAGAACCACTCCTTTATTGGGGGTGTCTTGCTAATTGCCTATAATTTCCACCTGTTGTCTATTCCATTTGCACAACAGCATGTGAAATGTATTGTCAATCAGTGTTGCTTCCTAAGTGGACAGTTTCATTTCACAGAATTGTGATTGACTTGGAGTTACATTGTGTTGTTTAACTGTTCCCTTAATTTTTTTGAGCAGTGTACAATTTCCACTGTGTATAAAATACTTATGAAATGCTTGTGTGTGTTTACCTGAGGCAGTCTGTATGTTTTGTGGGTGGTTGTGGGTCGCCTGGGAAAGGCAGTTCTGTGGGGGGCTTCAGTAGGGGAGGGTGGTGTCGCTGCCAGTGTTTCCTTCCTCTCCACCCACAACGTGAGAGGCTTGGGAGGGAGCTGAGACACAGAATACAAGAGGACTGGGTAATTAAAGATTAAAGCAGTTTTGTTTTTTCATATCATACTGGGCTCAATTGAAATCTAATATCCTGTGAATCAGTTTCCATGACTACCTTTGGTGTGCAAGGGCTCTTTCTCTGTGCCATGTTCCAGGGTCGGGGACGCCTGATGGGGAGACACATAGTAGGAGCCAGCTTGACATCCTCATATGGGTTGTCTCTGGTCAAGGATCCAGCTGGCCAGGGTCAAAGGTGAGGGAGACAGATGACATACACATCATAATACGCTAATAGTACTTGTTTAAGTCCGAATGGTCTTAAATGGCTGCCTTTATTTCTCTCCTTTTACGTCCACCACTGACCTAAAAAGGACTTGATGTGACAATATGGAAAAAAATCTATATTCCAGCCTTTTCTTTATCAGTGGTTACGACGATGGGAAGTAAGACTAGGAAAGAATTGGTTCCTAAATGTTCCTAAGATTGTAAGATGACTCAGGCTGCCTAAGTGGAGTGTCTTTTTTCACTTTGTGTCAGGGGTGAACTCACAGATAATGTCCTCATAAATGTTGTCGTCAGAGAAGGCGTGGAACAGGCCGGAGCGCCTGCCCCCACTTCCCACTGTACCCTGCTGCGCTGTCAACTGCACCACATCCTCAAACTCAAAGGACTTCCTGTAAAAATGGAGGGAGAGGGGGATGTGAGACAGGGGCCACTGTCGCCCTAAACACAGTCTGCATCGTGATGTTCAATGTGTTATCCTCTTACGTTCAGCCAAAGGGCCTCGGCATTGGAGGGGTTTTCACAAGTTGATAGTGAAGATGATCAAATCAAATTGTATTGGTCACATACACATATTTAGAAGATGTTACTGCAGAATGTAGTGAAATGCTTGTGTTCCTAGCTCCAACAGTGAAGTAGTATCTAACAATTCACACAAATCTAAAATGGAATTAAGAAATACAGTGCCTTGCGAAAGTATTCGGCCCCCTTGAACTTTGCGACCTTTTGCCACATTTCAGGCTTCAAACATAAAGATATAAAACTGTATTTTTTTGTGAAGAATCAACAACAAGTGGGACACAATCATGAAGTGGAACGACATTTATTGGATATTTCAAACTTTTTTAACAAATCAAAAACTGAGAAATTGGGCGTGCAAAATGATTCAGCCCCTTTACTTTCAGTGCAGCAAACTCTCTCCAGAAGTTCAGTGAGGATCTCTGAATGATCCAATGTTGACCTAAATGACTAATGATGATAAATACAATCCACCTGTGTGTAATCAAGTCTCCGTATAAATGCACCTGCACTGTGATAGTCTCAGAGGTCCGTTAAAAGCGCAGAGAGCATCATGAAGAACAAGGAACACACCAGGCAGGTCCGAGATACTGTTGTGAAGAAGTTTAAAGCCGGATTTGGATACAAAAAGATTTCCCAAGCTTTAAACATCCCAAGGAGCACTGTGCAAGCGATAATATTGAAATGGAAGGAGTATCAGACCACTGCAAATCTACCAAGACCTGGCCGTCCCTCTAAACTTTCAGCTCATACAAGGAGAAGACTGATCAGAGATGCAGCCAAGAGGCCCATGATCACTCTGGATGAACTGCAGAGATCTACAGCTGAGGTGGGAGACTCTGTTCATAGGACAACAATCAGTCGTATATTGCACAAATCTGGCCTTTATGGAAGAGTGGCAAGAAGAAAGCCATTTCTTAAAGATATCCATAAAAAGTGTAGTTTAAAGTTTGCCACAAGCCACCTGGGAGACACACCAAACATGTGGAAGAAGGTGCTCTGGTCAGATGAAACCAAAATTGAACTTTTTGGCAACAATGCAAAACGTTATGTTTGGCGTAAAAGCAACACAGCTCATCACCCTGAACACACCATCCCCACTGTCAAACATGGTGGTGGAAGCATCATGGTTTGGGCCTGCTTTTCTTCAGCAGGGACAGGGAATATGGTTAAAACTGATGGGAAGATGGATGGAGCCAAATACAGGACAATTCTGGAAGAAAACCTGATGGAGTCTGCAAAAGACCTGAGACTGGGACAGAGATTTGTCTTCCAACAAGACAATGATCCAAAACATAAAGCAAAATCTACAATGGAATGGTTCAAAAATAAACATATCCAGGTGTTAGAATGGCCAAGTCAAAGTCCAGACCTGAATCCAATCGAGAATCTGTGGAAAGAACTGAAAACTGCCATTCACAAATGCTCTCCATCCAACCTCACTGAGCTCGAGCTGGTTTGCAAGGAGGAATGGGAAAAAATGTCAGTCTCTCGATGTGCAAAACTGAGAGACATACCCCAAGCGACTTACAGCTGTAATCGCAGCAAAAGGTGGCGCTACAAAGTATTAACTTAAGGGGGCTGAATAATTTTGCACGCCCAATTTTTCAGTTTTTGATTTGTTAAAAAAGTTTGAAATATCCAATAAATGTCGTTCCACTTCATGATTGTGTCCCACTTGTTGTTGATTCTTCACAAAAAAATACAGTTTTATATCTTTATGTTTGAAGCCTGAAATGTGGCAAAAGGTCGCAAAGTTCAAGGGGGCCAAATACTTTCGCAAGGCACTGTATATAAATATTAGGACACGCAATGTCAGACTGGAATTGAGTAAAATACAGTATATACATAAGAAATTAGTAAAACAGTATGTAAACATTATTAAAGTGACCAGTGATTCCATGTCTATATACATAGGGCAGCAGCCTCTAAGGTGCAGGGTTGAATAACCGGTTGGTAGCCGGCTAGTGATGGCAATAGACCGCAGGAGGGTGCGTCAGGGAGAGAAAAAAAGGGTGTAAAATAGAAGCACGGAGAGATTAAAGAAAAATAAATTCAACATGTGGCTACGGGTTAAGGTCAATACGGAGAGTGTGAGCAAGAGAGAGAGCCGGAAAGAGAGTTACAAGAGTAAGCCTAATAGAAAGCAATTTGGATGGTTATGCTAAAGACGCATATAGAATTCCATTCAAGATTGGCCCAAAGATATGTATGATGTTTTGGATCTTCCTGGAATTAAATCAATAGAAAAGGTCCTTAGGGGGTAGGTTTTTGGCATACCATTGAAGTCTGTATCCAAAATTATTATTGAGAAATAACGTGTGACATTTCCCCAGGCCTTCTTTAAGACACTACAACGATAAATCAGTAGATGCTACAAAGCCAGTATTGGTGTCCTTTGAAACCTTACTGTGTGGAATTATATGGAATTGCCCTCATAGAGAATACAAACTGATAGAAAAATTAGGAGACTACATTAGTGGAATTCAATGTGAGAGCTGGTGTGTTTCGAAACAAACGTGACCGCCAGACAGTTGGCTGCTCTGGAAGTAGGCCATATCCAGACAATAGTCTGCAATGCTGCCAAAGACTGTGTAATCACACATGGAGGCCGACCAAATGCTAGACTGACCCTTCTCTCACTCAAACTTTGCTTCTAAAACTCTCTCATTCTACTACTTAACATAAAACAATTTACAACTAAGGACACTGTATGAGAGCACAATAGCTCAGGACAGAGAAAGACTTTCACCAAATAATTGTTAACGTGTTTGTATTACAAACAACCAGATTTTACATTGACTAAAGCCATTGAAAAAGTAAGATGCCAAAAATGTTCTGTTTTAAAATGGTAAACCAAACCTTCTCTATACTAGAGGTGTCAGTATCATGAACTTACCTGTTCTTTCTGTGTCTGGAAAATCCATTGCCACGGCTAACAGGACACAGGGGTTCTGGGAAGCTAGGTGTTTGGGCTATGCCACTGCACTTGGTGTTGGATTGGTTGACAGATGGAATCCTGCCGTCCCATTGGACCCAGTTTGCTGGGGTGCTGTCCGCTCCCTGATACTGAAATGTCCGTTGTGGTTTTGGTGGAGGGCGAGTCGCTGGACCCACAACACTCTGAGGCTCTGCTGAGGTATTTGTTCCCTTCTCCCAGAACAACACATCTCCCTCCAGCCTCCGCCAGAAGCCCCTTGAGGTGTAGAAATTCCCTGGTGGCAGGCTCTCTCCATGGTCATCCACAGACAGACATAGGGGTTTGGTCCACTTAACTTCCAACACATTACCCATCTTCAGTTCACCATTGGTGGGGATGATCCTTTCTACTTGGAAGATGTTTGTAGTGTCTGTTGTAAGAGTTTGCGAAGGTGCTGTGAATGGCTTGGACACTGGTATTGTGGTTGAAGTCTTACTGAAACTGTTGTGATTCTGAGGAGCATCCGACTTTCTGCCAATGCCCTTGTGTCCGCACCGTGCTTGTAGGTTTTCCCTGAAATCCAAACCCAGGCTTCTGGCTTTAGAGAGGTTGGCTTTGCCATGAGGTACACCTCTCAAACTGTCGCTACATACTCCGTTACCCAGGACATCCCCTGAAAGAGATCGGGATACAACTGGTGCATGCTCTTTGACCCTTTCGGTATGCCCATCACCGTTTGGTTGACAGAGGCCTTCCCACTGGGAAATCTTCTGCCTGATGTTGAGGCCTGGCCTCCCTAGGTCCTGTGTTAGAGGCTTCCCTGAGCAGGGGGCCTGCCAGGCCAGAGTAGGCCTCGATGGGTCCTGGGTTAGAGGCTCCCCAGAGGAGGGGGCCTGCCAGGCCACAGTAGGCCTCCCTGGGTCCTGGGTTAGAGACTTCACTGAGGATGGGGCCTGCCAGGCCACAGTAGCCCGGCCCCGTCCCCCTCCACCTTTCCCCTGCTCTATGCCCAGAGCCAGCATGGTGAGAGGGGGCACACTGCCAGCTCACCCTCACTGCATAGTTGGTGGAAGCATGAGGACCCTCCCGGTGTATAGACACACTGTTAAAAACAGTGAGTCTGTCCTACAACTTTAACCACAGTAGGCTATGGAAAGCAAGGAGATTCACAGGGGTCTTCTATCGTTTCCTATTTACTTTTAAACCCCTCTTCCGTTAAACAGGGTCGGTGACTGCTCTTTTCCCTCTTCTCCACATAAAGAAGGACCTGCAAAGCAAAGGACACAAAAGTTACTCATCCATCAGCACTTCAAAACAAGTCAAGACAACACTCTGAAGAGAAAGCAGTATCTATTGAGGATGACGACACTACTACAGTGCCTTCAGAAAGTATTCATACCACTTAATTTATTCCACTTTGTGTTACAGCCCAAATTCAAAATGGATTTCAAAAAAATAATCTCACCCACCTACACACAATATCCCATAATGACAAAGTAAAAACATGTATTTAGAAATTTGTGCAGAAAAGCTCATTTCCATAAGTATTCACACCAGAGTCAAAACTCTGGAGAAGCACCTGTGGCGCTGATTTCAGATTTGGAATGTCTATTAGTTTTGCTGGATGTGGGGATTTTCTCCCATTTTTTCTTGCATATTTTCTCAAGCTCTGTTAAATTAAACGGGGAGTGGTGGCGAACAGCAAACATCAAGTCTTTCCACAGATTTAACGGGATACAAGTCTGCATCACTTCTAATCCCCCATATATTTTTTTGCAAATATATAGAGTACCGGTCAAAAATTTTAGAACACCTACTCATTCAAGGGTTCGTAAAATGATATAAATGACATCAAAACTATGAAATAACACATATGGAATCATGAAGAAACCAAAAAAAAGTCTTAAACAACATTAAATATATTGTATATTTGAGATTCTTCAAATAGCCACCATTTGCCTTGATGACAGCTTTGCACACTCTTGGCATTCTCTCAACCAGCTTCACGAGGTAGTCACCTAGAGTGCATTTCAATTAACAGTTGTGCCTTCTTAAAAAGTTACATTTGTGGAATTCCGTCCTTCTTAATATGTTGGAGCCAATCAGTTGTTATGTGACAAGGTAGTGGTGGTATACAGAAGATAGCCCTATTAGTAAAATACCAAGTCCATATTATGATAAGATCAGCTCAAATAAGCAAAGAAAACGACAGTCCGTTATTACTTTAAGACATGAAGGTCAGTCAATACAGAACATTTCAAGAACTTGTAATGTTTTTTCAAGTGCAGATGCAAAAACTGTCAAGCTCTATGATGAAACTGGCTCTCATGAGAACCGCCACAGGAATGGAAGACCCAGAGTTACCTCTGCAGAGGATAAGTTCATTAGCATTACCAGCGTCAGAACTTGCAGCCCAAATAAATGCTTCAGAGTTCAAGTAACAGACACATGTCAACATCAACTGTTAAGAGAAGACTGTGTGAATCAGGCCTTCATGGTTGAATTGCTTCAAATAAACCACTACTGAAGGACACCAATAATAAGAAGAGACTTGCTTGGGCCAAGAAACACTGGACATTAGACCAGTGGAAATTTGTAATTTGGTCTGGAGTCCAAATGTGAGATTTTTGGTTCCAACTGCTGTGTCTGTGAGACGCGGTGTGGGTGAACGGATGATCTCTGCATGTGTATTTGCCACCGTAAAGCATGGAGGTGGTGGTGTTATGGTGTGGGGGTGCTTTCCCTTTCCGATTGTTTGGGGCTTCCGGAAAAAAGCTTGTCCGGAGAAGACAAGGTGAGCGCTAACATCAGTCCTGTGTCATGCCAACAGTAAAGCATCCTGAGACCATTCATGTGTGGGGTTGCTTCTCAGCCAAGGGAGTGGGCTCACTCACAAGTTTGCCTAAGAACACAGCCATGAATAAAGAATGGTACCAACACATTCTCCGAGAGCAACTTCTCCCAACCATCCAGGAACAGTTTGGTGACAAACAATGCCTTTTCCAGAATTATGGAGCACCTTGGCATAAGGCAAAAGTGATAACTAAGTGGCTTGGGGAACAAAACATCAATATTTTGGGTCCATGGCCAGGATACTCTCCAGACCTTAATCCCATTGAGAACTTGTTGGCAATCCTCAAGAGGCGGGTGGACAAACAAAAACCCACAAATTCTGACAAACGCCAAGCATTGATTATGCAAGAATGGGCTGCAATCAGTCAGGATGTGGCCCAGAAGTTAATTCACAGCATGCCAGGGCGGATTGCAGACGTCTTGAAAAAGAAGGGTCAACACTGCAAATATTGACACTTTGCATCAAATTCATGTAATTGTCAATAAAAGCCTTTGACACTTATGAAATGCTTGTAATTATACTTCAGTATTCCATAGTAACATCTGACAAAAATATCTAAAGACACTGAAGCAGCAAACTTTGTGGAAATTACTATTTGTGTCATTCTCAAAACATTTGGCCATGATTGTATGTATGCATGTATGTAGAGCTGAAGTCAGAAGTTTACATACACTTAGGTTGGAGTCATTAACACTCGTTTTTCAACCACTCAACAAATTTCCTGTTAACAAACTAGTTTTGGCTAGTCGGTTAGGACATCAACTTTAAGCAAGACACAGGTAATTCTTCCAGCAATTGTTTACAGACAGATTTCACTATCACAATTCCAGTGGGTCAGAGATGTTCTTTAAAACAGTTTGAGAAAATTCTAGAAAATGTTGTCATGGCTTTAGAAGCTTCTGCTAGGCAAATTGACATAATTTGAGTCAATTGGAAGTGCACCTGTGGATGTACTTCAAGGCCTACCTTCAAACTCAGTGCCTTTTTGCTTGAAATACATCCACAGGTACACCACCAATTGACTCAAATTATGTCAATTAGCCTAACAGAAGCTTCTAAAGCCATGACAACATTTTCTGGAATTTTCTAAAGGCCGTTTAAAGGCACAGTCAAAAGAAATCAGCCAAGACCTCAGAAAAAATATTGTAGACCTCCACAAGTCTGGTTCATCCTTGGGAACAATTTCCAAACGCCTGAAGGTACCACGTTCATCTGTACAAACAATAGTACGCAAGTATAAACACCATGGGACCACGCAGCCATCATACCGCTCAGGAAGGAGATGCGTTCTGTCTCCGAGAGATTAACATACTTTGGTGCGGAAAGTGCAAATCAATCCCGGAACAACAGCAAAGGACCTTGTGAAGATGCTGGAGGAAACGGGTACGAAAGTATCTAAATCAACAGTAAAAAAATAGTCCTATATTTTGCAAGCCGAAGAACACTGGGGTGGCAGCATCATGTTGTGTGGGTGCTTTGCTGCAGGAGGGACTGATTTGATTTGATTTTGATTTGACTGGTGCACTA
This sequence comes from Oncorhynchus mykiss, assembly GCF_057628025.1. Classification (NCBI taxonomy): domain Eukaryota; kingdom Metazoa; phylum Chordata; class Actinopteri; order Salmoniformes; family Salmonidae; genus Oncorhynchus; species Oncorhynchus mykiss. Next base: position 57,459,963 of record NC_143030.1, read on the forward strand.
CACAAAATAGATGGCATCATGAGGCAGGAAAATTGTGTGGATATATTGAAGCAACATCTCAAGACATCAGTCAGGAAGTTAAAGCTTGGTCGCAAATGGGTCTTCCAAATGGACAATGACCCCAAGCATACTTCCAAAGTTGTGGCAAAATGGCTTAAGGACAACAAAGTCAAGGTATTGGAGTGGCCATCACAAAGCCCTGACCTCAATCCTATAGAAAATTTGTGGGCATAACTGAAAAAGTGTGTACGAGCAAGGAGGCCTACAAACCTGACTCAGTTACACCAGCTCTGTCAGGAGGAATGAGCCAAAATTCACTCAACTTATTGTGGGAAGCTTGTGGAAGGCTGCCCGAAACATTTAACCCAAGTTCCAACAATTTAAAGGCAATGCTACCAAATACTAATTGAGTGTATGTAAAGTTCTGACCCACTGGGAATGTGATGAAATAAATAAAAGCTGAAATAAATAATTATCTACTATTATTCTGACATTTCAGATTCTTAAAATAAAGTGGTGATCCTAACTGAACTAAGAGAGGTAATTTTTTACGAGAATTAAATCTCAGGAATTGTGAAAAACTGAGTTTCAATGTATTTGGCTACGGTGTATGTAAACTTCCGATTTCAACTGTATGTATGTACAGTGGGGCAAAAAAAGTATTTAGTCAGCCACCAATTGTGCAAGTTCTCCCACTTAAAAAGATGAGGCCTGTAATTTTCATCATAGGTACACTTCAACTATGACAGACAAAATGAGAAAAGAAAATCCAGAAAATCACATTGTAGGATTTTTATTGAATTTATTTGCAAATTATGAATGAAAGCAATTTGGTCTTTAATGCAGTGCCGATAGACAAGCTGCTTACTTTTCCCCCCTTCTACTTGCATCTTCCATTTTTGTGGTAATGCTGCAATTAGTTGGTTGTAATTTTGGGTAGAGCAGACATTTCCATGTATCTGTGTTAGCTGCATGTGTGACAACTCCACCAATCCTATTGATGATATAATTTACAAAGATTATACCGTTAATTTTTTTTTTTATTGAAAAATAAAAGTTGTCATTAATAAATTAGTATATTTGAGTTTAACCACAATATTTGTTGTATTATTTGTTCCATCTTTCTATGGCTTATTTAAAAAAGAAGATATTTTGGAGATTATTTCGTTTTCAAATAACCGAGAGGTTGTAATCTGAATAAAGGGAAAAAGGCCATTCTTGAACATGGGGTGAGAAATTCATACTAATTTACTAGGGAACCAGTTTGGATTTAAGTGTAACTTTTGTATGACTGATACCTTTAGTGAGAGGTCTAATACTTTAATAATTTCTGCCCTCCGAATTCATATTCATTATATAAATAGGCCCTTTTAATTTTGTCTGGCTTGCCATTCCAAATAAAATGGAATATTTTTTGCTCATAATTTAATAAACAGATCTCTTGGTGTAGGGAAAACCATAAGCAAATAGGTCAACTGTGATATGACTAAAGAGTTAATGAGGGTGATTTTTCCACAAATAGACAGGTATTTTCCTTTCTATCGTAGCAAAATGTATCTATTTTTGCTAACTTTCTATAAAAATGTATTGGAGTGAGATCATATCTTTCTTTCGGTATATGTATACCGAGTATGTCCACATCAGACCATTTTATTGGTAAACTACACGGTAATGTAAAGGTTGTATTTTTTTTGTGATCCAACATGTAATATTGTGTATAGTATAATCATAAGTATTATCATAATCTGGTTTTACTCCAGAGGTTAGAAAAAGTATCTAGATCATCTATGAGGCTGTGGAGTGATTCTAATTTTGTATTTAAAAGAAAACATGAATCATCAGCGTACAATGACACCTTTGTTTTTAAACCCTGGAGTTCTAATCCATATATTATTGTTGGATCTGATTTGAACAGCCAACATTTCGATGGCAATAGTAAATAGATATGCCAATAGAGGACAACCTTGTTTTACTCCTCTTGACAGTTTAAAAATGTCTGCGATGTACTTCTTGCCCGGTTGCTCAGTTTGGTCAGACAGCCAGCTCTTGGCAGTCTAGGTAGTTCCATATTTTCTCAATTTCCCAATGTTGAAGATCACTGTGCTCTTGGAAACTTTCATCACTCTAGAAATTGTTTTATACCCTTCCCCAGATATATTCCTCATCACAATTCTCTCACTGTGATCTACAGACCATTCATTGGACTTCATGGTGGAGTTTCTGCTCCAACATGCACTTTCAACTGTATAGACAGGTGTTTTTCTAAACCATGTCCAAACAATTGAATTGGCCACAGGTGGAATCCATTCAAGTTGTAGCAACATCTCTAGGATGATCAAATAAAATTGGATGCACTTGAGCTCAATTTGGAGTGTGATAGCAAAGGTTTGAGAATACTTGTGTAAATGTGATTTCTGTATTTCATTTTCAATACATTTGCAACAATTTCTAAAAACATGTTTTCACTTTGTCATTATGGGGTAGTGTTTGTAGATGGGTGAGTGAAAAAATAAATATTTAATCCATTTTGAATTCAGGCTGTAACACAACAAAATGTGAAATAAGTCAAGGGGTATGAATACTTTCTGAAGGCACTGTATCTTTCAACAGCACACTCCTGAGGCAGTGGAAGGCGTATGGGATGTGTTCGGCCAGAGGAAGCTGGAGAGGATAGGCTCCTGTCAAGGTCAGTAGCCAAAAATAAAACCAGGAGGAGGAAATAAAACAACGGCAGGAACAAGGCACAGGAGCTTTGTGCAGCCAGAGTGAAGTCTGCCCCCTCCCCAGAGGAGTTGGCTATCCCCCTCTCCCATCCTTAACCACCGCTGTCCCATTACAGAACACCATGAAAGATTAAAACATTAAATCTAATTTACTCTCATCTCAAAAAGTCTCTTTCTGTAGATCAGGAAAGATGCCAGGACGGGTATTCCAAGTATTTTTATCTTGACTTCAGAATGCCTAGGCTTAAGCGCCATAAACATTAACTGAAGATTGGAGCACTGATGCATTCACATGCACAAACAATTAAGATAAATTATGAAGGATTCCAGTAAATCCACATCACAGCCACAGTGATTGATGTCTTATTACTGTAAAATATATTCTATATGGTGTAAACTTAGCTAAATTCATTAATTTAGGCCTAGTAGATTATTTGATGGGAATGGACTATTGAAACATTGACATTTTGAGTCCCTCACAGTGAATTACTCCATAATGCATTTATTTAGCTTGCGCTAAAACTACAACTGAACAGTTTGGCATGCAATACTGATATTGCTGATCTTGCACAGCCCTCATTGTATGCACCATCCAAACTGTACGGAGAGGCCCACGTCCTTATGTGAAATCTTGCCTAAATATATTAACTCCTGTTCCTGCTTCCTTTACTGTACTCTGTTTGCTGGAAGCAAAGCACTTAGACACGATGCACATCACGTTGAAAGCATTTAGAGAAGGGAGACGTGGTGAAATTCCAGTGATGCTCATGATAATAATGATTCTATGTGCTGCATTCCAGCTAGGAGGGTGCAGGGGAATACATTCGACCAGAGACAGGTCAGTCAGGCTACACAAATGAAGCTTTTGTTTGGTTTGACCTAAATCCAATGTACGTAGTGGAATCTCATAGCCAGGACCCATCCTACACTTTAAACTGTCACTTATCACTCTGACCCACTTGCTTTATTTGTGTGTGTTATGCAGGAAGGCCTAGTCTGTGTTTCCTGAGACTAAGAAACAAAGGATCAGCAGACTGTCCATAATTACAGTTTGGGAGACTTGCACCCATTTAGAAGCTTTGGTTTCAGTATTGTTTAACAGGTATAATTAGATTTGCAGTTACACAGATATCAACCTCTTGGTTTCCCCCCCCCATTCAAAAGGAGTCTGTGGGGTTTGAACCATCATGAAGGATGGACATTTTGTCATTCCAGGGTACCTTTAAAACTTGCAGTGGAACCCAAACAACAATGTTACTCCAGTAGAATCCAAACAGGGATCATCAAGACCCAAATAACCCGTCATCACTTACCAACATAAATGATACCTAATTGCACCTTCAAAACAACCATAAACCGCCCTCGTCAAGAATTGCTGCATGACAAAACTTGCCCTAGGTGGGGTACAAAAGGGGTAAGGAGTGATGGGTTGTTTCAGTAAACAGTCAATGCAGTTTATATTAGGTCATGTGGAATGTATTTTAATTCGTACACTGGTGCTGATCTCACCCCTGCCACAATGTGTCTGTAAATATACGCAGAGATTAACTGTCCTGTTTACATCCAATTAAGATTAGCCTAATCAACAGATGTAATTAATTTACAAGTAGTAGGCTAGATTAAATCAACAAATAAATAATGCCATGCACGACGAGGTTAGAACATTCAATTAAACCAGCAGATTCATGTTAAATTCATTGATTGTGACAAATGTGTAATCGATGCAACACGTTATAACAAGTTACTGATAACTTGTAGCTAAATCAGTAAATTGGATGTGAGTTCAGACACCGTGGGACACCAACCAAAATGCCGAATCTCAGACAAATGATTTGTTTTTAATCCATTGAATCGTAGCGATATGTATTACCCACCTCCAATTGGTTTCTCTCGAGGTCGCTTGCAGCAATCCCAACTTCTTTAATAGCAAAAAGTATCGTAAACGGCAAATTAGACCTGTTCCCTGTTTGTAGTGGTTGGTTTTAGACATCAATATTAGCTATAATCTTCGTTCTAGTTGACTCACTACAAGTGTTTCTCGACGAATTCCAAATCGGGCGTTCCAGTGCACTAGTTAGTTGCCACACATTCCCCTTTAGCTGATTAGCCGCTAAAGCTAGCTGTAGCTAGCTATCACCAACATGTCTTATTTTAAGAGTAAAAACGTCTATTTACTTCCAACTACCGTTCACCAGTCTCGGACAATAAGGAATAACATTAAGCAGGCACCGAGATATTAGCTAGTAGTACAACTCGAATCAAGTGAGAAACTTTTCAGGGGACTCCATATTCATTCTGTGAGCTAAGAGGCGTCGTCAAGTCCTGCTGTCTCATCCAACGAATGGCTGTCTTGATTTGTAGGAGAAGGCCAATTGACACAATCACAGGAAGATGTCATTTGCATTCACTCACAGAAATAAGCAACAGACAGGGCAAAGGCCTACATTTCAGCAAATCAATTCTGTCGTGGTTTGGTTTGACAAAAAATATTAATACAGAAATCAAATGATATTTATTTGAACATTTATTTATTTCAAATCATTCTTGCAATTGTGTCCCCCACAATATGCCACATCTAGAAAGAGCAATTATTTTCATGCAATCATAAACAAGTACAAGGCCAGTGACACCAATCAAATTAAAATAGGGAATACAACAGACACAAACAGGATTATCATTATAGGTCCGTGCTATCTGGTATTCTTGTGATGTCTCTACCCCTTTGAAGTTAACATTTGTAAGGGTTATGGTTAAGGGTAGGGAACTCCCAAAGATCCCGGATAGCACTGACCAATCACTATGCAAACTGTGTTAAATTGATATTAGTTGCACACAGACACCAGATGACACTAATACCTATTCTAATAAATAGATTATGTGGTTTACCATGGAGGGAACGCCAGTACACAAGAAGGTTGTCTTAAATAATCGGTACATTTAGCAGGGGCCATCACCATAAAACATAACATCTCAGATTGTTCACTCAGTCTTCAGACCCTCCTTAATAAGGTTGAGCTCATAGCACAGTGTCTCGTAACGATAGGCCATACGGATCTGGGCGACATTGGTCTTGCGTATGTCATTGCCCTCAGGGCCCTCCTTCAGATAGTCGGAACCAAGGAAGTGAGTCTTCTCCTGTAGAAAGAAACCAAGGCAACACGTTTTGGTGCTGAAGATGTTATGATGGCAATTAGCCATGGCAGTCTATTACAGTGCTATCATCCAACTAGTCTATACTATGATTGAACTCGTACTTTAATGTAGATTGTAATGTAACAAAATATAATGTATTTGTGTAAAATAATAATGTTCAGGTCTTACAAAGTGTGGGTCTATGAGGTAGTATATTGTCTATCCTGTTTGTTGTCTCTTGTGTTTTTTACCTCATCAGACAAGCCGCTCTGCAGCACACTGTTCCTGGAGATCTCACACATGTCACAGGTGCTGAGCTTGAACACCTGGGCTGCAATGGCGTACTCCTCCATCAGGGGCTCCTGAGGACACAGTCAGAACAGAGTAAGCTTGGCGTCTCAATTACTCTCTATAACTGATTTAGGATCAGCTTAAAAATCAGCCGTTACCATTTTGAACTGAATGGAACCTTGGGCCAGTTGATTGGCGCATAATGCACCAACAATAACCAAGAGCGTACCAAAACAGGTAAATATCTTTCTACACAACACACACACACTACCAGACGGGCTCCCAGTCTGGCCTCACCCGGGTGTAGTGGAACTGCATGGGGTCATCCGTGGACAGGGAGACGATCAGGCCCTTCTTGAGGAACTCCAGAAGAGGACTCTTGGCATACTCCAGGAAGAGACTGTTGTTGCTGAGTGGAGACATGGCAATGGGAATCTGGGCCAGGAAGTAGAGGTACTGCAACACAGGGCTCTGTTGAGTGGGAGCAGGACCACAGGAGTTAGTTGTGTAATGTGTTTAGGTTTTGATATTGTCAAAGAAACAGAGGAGGCCATTTTGTTTGGAGAGGCTACGGACCTTCTTGAGATTGAGGCCGTGAGAGATGTTGTCAGCTGTCATGAAGGAGGCCAACAGATGGGTGACGGCTCCAGCCTCTCCACAGTGGGGCCTGAACTGGAAGGTGTTCATTCCCCTAGCCCTAGAATACAAACAAACACTCATTTCATTGTTTGTTTTGTGTTTATCATGTTTGAATTTTACTTTTCATGCAACAATTTCTTGAAGGACGTGTGGATTCCCACTGAGCACAGATGTCAATTCAACGTCTATTCCATGTTGGTTCAACCATTGTGTGCAGAGTGGGTTGTGATTTGACATGCGATACTCACTTGCGGAGCTGATTGATCATAGTGATGTTGGCATACATGTAGTAGATGTAGTAAGTGTAGGAGGGGTTCTTGACAATGTTCCACTCCTCTGGTTTGGGGCTCTTGGTGCAGAACATGTGACCACTGTGCTTGGACTCATCATCCACACTGTCGAAACCTGTCACCTACAGAGCAGAGGAAGATGGAGAACGAAGAGATTGCCTTGCTATTCAATTTATTTTCTTCATATATCATACCAAACTTCTTTTTTATAAAGTGATTGAAAATGTAAAAAACACATTTTAAAACTCAACTCTACCTTCTGATAACATTTCCATCAAGGCCGGAGAACAATCATGAATTAGGACATTTAAGTGAACTACCCCTTGAAAGTATTAACTATGCAGAAATCTCTCCGCCATTTCCTGGTTGCTAAAATTCGAATAGTTTGCCTAATTTCAGTTTGTGTGACAAAACAAGCAAGTATAGTGTAGAGAATCATTGTAACATCTAAAACGCTGTGAAATATATTTTCCATAACCAAAAATATTGTACTTTCAGGTTGAAGCTGATTTACAAAACCGAAAGTAAAAGACGCAAAAAACAAAACTTGAGAAAGGTAAGCGCAGAAATAGTGCACATAGAACATATCTACCACTTCTTAGACTTTCTTTAAATGAGAACGACAGATCTATAACACACATTTCTATGTTCATTTGGTCAGGTTGCAAAAAGTTGCATATTGCAGCTTCAAAATGTAAACCTCCTTCATCCCTGGTTCCTCATGCCAGTCTCACTCACATGCTTGAGGAAGATGCTGAGCTCAGGGTTGGCGTGGGGTTCGATGGTGGCCTGGAATACAGGTAGGAAGATGTTCTCCAGCATCTTTCCAAAGTGGGGCACGAAGTTCCTGCCTCTGAAGATGTCACTGAGGTGGAAGTACAGAGAATGAGCAGTTAGTAATTTACAAACATGACATGCCATGGTAATAAACATGTTCTTCAGACCTTATTCTAAATGTACAAATTTCATTATTTAGAGAGCCATTTAAAAAAAGATGTTTGTTTAAAAAAATATATGTTTGTTTTTACTTGGAGGGCCAAGTACCCATAAAAGAGTAGAATTTTATACTGAGTTTACTAAACTTGCCAAAGGGTGCAAAAAGGGTAGAGCACATTCACTGAAGAACAGAGAGATACAACTTACTAGATCCTGGGCACTTGAATCATCCACTTGAGTTGAGGGGAGAAGACTCTGTGCTTGTTGAACCAGCCTGAGAGCTTGGTCCACTCATTAGGGTTGCAGCCATAGATGGACAGACGGGGCTCTGCGTATTGGTACCTGGCATCCTCCAGATCAGAGGCCACTTCCTGGGTGCGAAAAATATAGAATCAGCTGGTTTTAATCAAGCGATGTTTACAAAAGGGAACTAACTAAGCCATAGCTGAGTCTAACCTTAATGATCCTGGCGAAGTACTCTCCATCGATGTAGTTCTCTGTCTTCATGTACAGGTCACGCAGCTCACTAGCTCCCACAGGGTTGTACTTAGCATTGAACTTGTCAAAACGTTGAAAGGTTTGTCTGCCCTTAAGACATGAGCGAGAGAGAAGCACGTAAGACCAAGGAGTGTTCACATTGGAAAAAGTATCAAAGATATCAAAGATGCATAGTTTCACTGTATGCAGCTTACTATGTAAGCTTTCAACAGCTTCTGCCAAGAGGTCTGGACCTTTGACACAGGAGGTAGGAGCGCACTTGCCCTGTGGTCACAGAACTGCTTTCCCCCTTTGATCGCTAAACTAGCTAGCAGTATAACTCACAGCGTGCACATCCAGGGAATCGACAGTGAGGTCATAGGGGTGCAGATTGAGGTTGGCGAACAGCTCCTTCATGGTCACATCTTTGCCCTTGATGTTTTGCACGACACGGTCAGCGTCGATCTGGTAAGACTTCTTGATGAAGCGCAGGAGGTGCTTCTGGTTCATGCAGGCAGCAGCATGGATGTGGGTGTCGACCTACAACAGCACACAGGAGTTGTGAGAAAAAATTGTTATGAGTTACTACCCACTAAGCATTTACCGTCAGCGACGTCTTTTGGATGTCTTTTTTTGGTGCAGTCCGGACCGGCCTCGGTCCAAGGACAGTTATTTTTGGTCCAGACCAGACGAAGCATGAACCAATCATAGCCATCTATGTTTGGTTCAGATTTTGTCCAGTCTGGACTGGCCCTGATTTCAAAATCCACACAGGCTGCTATAACAGCCTCTCCTCTTCTGGGAAGGCTTTCCACTAGATGTTGGAACATTGCTGCGGGTACTTGCTTCCATTCAGCCACAAGCGCATTAGTGAGGTCAGGCACTGATGAGGGGTGATTGGGCCTGGCTCGCAGTCGGCATTCCAAATAGTCCCAAAGGTGTTAGATGGAGTAGAGGTCAGAGCTCTGTGCAGGCCAGTCAAGTTCTTCCACACCGATTTTGACAAACCATTTCTGCGTGGACCTCACTTTGTGCACGGGGGCATTGTCATGCTGAAACAGGAAAGGCCTTCCCCAAAGTTGCCACATTATTCCATATGTGTTAATTCATAGTTGTACAATGTACAAAATAGTAAAAATAAAGAAAAACCCTTGAATGAGTAGATGTGTCCAAACTTTTGAATGGTACTGTGGTACCCCGCATGTTATTTCTGGCACAGTATCTTCTAAATCAAAGAGGAATACGCAAAGCAAGAATATGTCAGCTACATGAAGTCGCTAAGAGAAAACATTCAATGTAGCCAAAGATTATAGGGTCCAGTAGGAAACACTTGTCAACCCTTTGGTTCCTACCCTGTCACAATAACGCCTACCTGGCATTTTAATTTGTTGTCATGTCAAACTGTATTCGAAGTGCCCACTATTATATTCCAACCATAGAATTTGAATAATTCTTCTATTTCCAGTTCACCCAAGTGTTTTGCTCTAAATCACAAGTCAAATCGCAATTGCAACATTTGGTTAAAATTAATGAAATCTCTTAGAATGTATGTGCTGCCAACCTAAGATCATGCACTACTTATAAAGCAAATGTTTTTATTTTATTTGTCACACTCTGACCATTATTTGCGTTGTTTGTTTCTATGTTTTGTTTAGTCAGGGTGTGATATTATTCTGCATATTTTGTTTTTAATTTTTTTAACCTTTATTTAACTAGGCAAGTCAGTTAAGAACAAATTCTTATTTTCAATGATGGCCTAGGAACAGAGGGTTAACTGCCTGTTCAGGGGCAGAACGACAGTGGGCATTCTATGTTGCATGTCTAGTTAGTCTGTTTCTATGTGTTTTGGCCTGATATGGTTCTCAATCAGTGGCAGGTGTTTGTCGTTGTCTCTGATTGGGTTCCCCTGATTCTGAACCATATTTAGGTAGCCTGTTTTGTATTGTGGTTCGTGGGTTATTGTCTATGTTACGTTGCATGTTAGCACAGTGTTTTGATAGCAGTCACGTTCGTCTTGTTAGTTAGTTAGTTAGTTAGTTAGTTAGTTAGTTAGTTAGTTAGTTAGTTAGTTAGTTAGTTAGTTAGTTAGTTAGTTAGTTAGTTTGTTAGTTAGTGTAGTTCGTGTTTTTTCGTCCTTTATTAAAAATCATGCATTCACACCACGCTGCGCATTGGTCTACTCAATATGACGATCGTGACAGAATAACCCACCTACAATGGACCAAGCAGCGTGGTAACGGCCAGCAGCAGCAGCGGCAAAGAACGCAGGACTCATGGAATTGGGAGGAGATTCTAGCCGGCGAAGGAGGGAATATCGCCGCCCCAAAGCAGAGCTGGAGGCAGCGAAAGCAGAGAGGCGCCGGTATGAGGAGGCAGCACGGCAGCGCGGCTGGAAGCCCGAGAGGCAGCCCAAAAAATGTATTGGGGGGGAGGGGGCACAGGGAGAGTGTGGCAGAGTCAGGAGTCAGACCTGAGCCAACTCCCCCTGCTTACCTTAAGGAGCCAAGGATGGAACCAGAGCCGGTCAGGGCGGTATTGGAGGTGAGCGAAGCAGAGACAGTGAAGGAGTTAATGGGGAGATTGGAGGAGAGAGTTATGAGGGAGGTGCTGTGTTGGTGGCTGAGGCACGACATCCGCCCGACGGAGCGTGTCGGGAATTTGATGTCACCTGGGTCAGCTCTCCATACTCGTCCTGAGGTGCGTGCTAGCCGTCTGGTGAGGACTGAGCCAGCCCCACGCACCAGGCCTCCTGTGCGCCTCCCTAGCCCTGCACGCCCTGTGCAAGCTCTGCGTTACAGTTCTCCGAGCCGTGCTTACCGTGGCGGGCGTTGTACTGGTCAGGCACCGTGTTATGTGGTGGAGCGCACGGTGTCCCCAGTACGCGTGCTTAGCCCGGTGCGCTACATCCCAGCTCCCCGCATCTGCTGAGCTAGGGTGAGGATCCAGCCAGTGCGGATGGTGCCAGCCCTGCTCTCAAGATCTCCAGTACGCCTTCACGGTCCGGTCTATCCGGTGCCACCTCCACGCACCAGCCCTCCGGTGGCAGCTCCCCGCACCAGGCTGTCTCTCCGTCTCATCCCTACATGTGCTGCGCCTGTCCAGCGCTGCCAGAGCCTTTCTCCTACCCAGCGCCGCCAGAGTCTCCCGTCTGTCCTGAGCCGCCAGAGTCTCCCGTCTGTCCTGAGCCGTCAGTTAGCCAGGACCTGCCAGAACCGTCAGTCAGCCAGGACCTGCCAGAGCCGCCAGTCAGCCAGGAGCCGCCAGTCAGCCAGGAGCCGCCAGAGACGTCAGCCAGCCAGGAGCCGCCAGAGTCGTCAGCCAGCCAGGAGCCGCCAGAGTCGTCAGCCAGCCAGGAGCCGCCAGAGCCGTCAGCCAGCCAGGAGCCGCCAGAGCCGTCAATCAGTCCGGAGTTGCCCCTCAGTCCGGAGCTGCCACTCAGTCCGGTGGGGCCTTTAATTATGGTCTTAGACCCAAGGGCAGAGGCGAGGGTCGCCACTCTAAAGAGGCCCTTGAAGAGAGAAATGACTATGGTGGAGTGGGGTCCACGTCCCGCGCCAGAGCCGCCACCGCGGCCAGATGCCCACCCAGACCCTCCCCTATAGGTTTAGATTTTGCGGCCGGAGTCCGCACCTTAGGGGGGGGGTACTGTCACACTCTGACCATTATTTGCGTTGTTTGTTTCTATGTTTTGTTTGGTCAGGGTGTGATATGAGTGGGCATTCTAGGTTGCATGTCTAGTTAGTCTGTTTCTATGTGTCTTGGCCTGATATGGTTCTCAATCAGTGGCAGGTGTTTGTCATTGTCTCTCATTGGGAACCATATTTAGGTAGCCTGTTTTGTATTGTGGTTTGTGGGTTATTGTCTATGTTACGTTGCATGTTAGCACAGTGTTTTGATAGCAGTCACGTTCATCTTGTTAGTTAGTTTGTTAGTGTACTTCGTGTTTTTTTGTCCTTTATTAAAAATCATGCATTCACACCATGCTGCGCTTTTCAATACGACGATCGTGACATTATTATTCAAAAACATAAAATAATGTCATGCAGTCTTTTTCTTTAAACACCGTGAACCATGAAAAACAAAAACAGCCCCAGACAACAATTCCTCATCCACCAAACTTTACAGTTGGCACTATGCATTGGGGCAGGTAGCGTTCTCCTGGAATCCGCCAAACCCAGATTTGTCCATCAGACTTCCAGATGGTGAAGTGTGATTCATCACTCCAGAGAACGCGTTTCAACTACTCCAGAGTCCAATGGTAGGGAGCTTTACACCACATCAGCTGACGGTTGGCATTGCGCAAGGTGATCTTAGGCTTGTGTGCGCCTGCTCGGCCATGGAAACCCATTTCTTGAAGCTCCCGACAAACAGTTATTGTGCTAACATTGCTCCCAAAGGCAGTTTGGAACTCGGTAGTGAGTGGTGCAACCGAGGACAGACTATTTTTACGTACTACGCACTTCATTCTGTGAGCTTGTGTAGCCTATCACTTCGCGGCTGAGCCGTTGTTGCTCCTAGATGTTTTCACTTCCCAATAACAGCACTTACAGTTGACCGGGGCAGCTCTAGTAGGGCCGAAATTGACTTGTCTGAAAGGTGGCATCCGATGAATACAGAATGGCGCCGGAGGGGATGGCTACTGTTTTACGGGCTCCTAACCAATTATGATAAAAGTGTGTTTTTTCATGTTTGTAACTTATTTTGTACATAATATTTCTGCCACCACACTAAGACCGCACTCCACAAGCTGTATAAGGCCATAAGCAAACAAGAAAATGTTCATCCAGAGACGGCGCTACTAGTGGTAGGGGGCTTTAATGCAGGAAAACTTAAATCCATTTTACCTAATTTCTACCAGCATGTAACATGTGCAATCAGAGGGGGAAATAAATTCTAGACCACCTTTACTCCACACACAGAGACGCATACAAAGCTTTCCCTCACCCTCCATTTGGCAAATCTGACCATAATTCTGCTAAAACAATTCTGCAGAACTAAAGCAGGAAGTACCAGTGACTCACTCAATACGGAAGTGGTCAGATGACACAGATATTAAGCTACAGGACTATTTTGCTAGCACAGACAAGAATATGTTCCGAGATTCATCCAATGGCATTGAGGAGTATACCACATCAGTCATCGGCTTCATCAATGACATCATCCCCACAGTGACCACAGTACATACCCCAACCAGAAGCCATAGATTACAGGCAACATACGCACTGAGCTAAAGGGTTGAGCTGCCGCTTTCAAGGAGTGGGACTCTAACCTGAATGCTTATAAGAAATCCCGCTATGCCTTATGACGAACCATCAAACAGGCAAAGCGTAAGGACTAAGATTGAATCCTACTACCGCGACTCTGATGCTCGTCGAATGTGGCAGGGCTTGCTAACTATTACATGCTACAAAGGGAAGCCCAACCGCGAGCTGCCCAGTAAACCTAGCCTGCCAGATGAGCTAAATTACTCCTATGAGCTCGCTTCGAAGCAAGCAACACTGAAGCATGCATAAAAGCACCTGCTGTTCCGGACGTCAGTGTCATTACGCTCTCCGTAGCCGATGTGAGTAAGACGTTTAAACAGATCAACATTCACAAGGCTGCATGGCCAGACGGTTTACCAGGACGTGTACTGGCAAGTGTCTTCACTGACCTTTTCAACCTGCCCCTGACCGAGTCTATAATACCTACATGTTTCAAGCAGACCACCATAACCCCTGTGCACAAGAACGCCAAGGTAACCTGCCTAAATGACTACCGACCCGTAGCACTCACTGCTCACTGATAAGTTATAAAAACAAAACCAACTTTAGAACAGACAGACTGCTCCAACTTAGATTGCTGGAGAAAATATTTATGATAGCATTTATACTTCAACAATATTTAAATGAGCTCCCAATACATTTCAATGGCAATAACAGGGCCATAGACTTAGATGGGGGACATTTGGCCATGCTACTCCTCTTTCACCATTTTAAAATATCAACTCCAAACCAACATTGTCCAACCATACTTATATTGCATTTATACAACTTTTTGATACTATTCATACTTTTTGAACAATAACCATTTAAAATGTGTATAAGTTAACATGGGTTAGAATGAGAACCATAGGAATACAGATGTTGCTATTCAAAATGGTCCTGCTCCTTTGCCAATTTAGCTATAAGACCAACTTTAAAACACTAAGGCTATCCTAACTTAAAACCTTTATAAACTAGAATTAAATACATTTACGTGAAATAACTCACCAACAGTAACACTTGAACCGTTAAAGCTAGAGACCGACTTGCTCGTGGGGGAGTGCCAATTGGCTGTCTCCGGCCATCCCTCCTGACATATACCTTCTGCTCCTTGTAGTCCGCAATACCACGCAATACCACGTCTTTGTCTCCTTCGCAAGTTTGTCAATGCTCTACCCACCACACAATGTATTGTCGACTTGGCTGAACTGGTACTAACCTCCAACTATTTTCTCTTCAGAGAATACTTTTTCCCTCCAGACCAAAGGGACAGCGATGGGGAGCACTATGGCTCCTAATTATGCTAACCTATATCTAGGAATGTTTAAAAAACAGGTGGTGCTGAATCCAGACCTTAACCCTTTTCTCTCAAACATTCTCCTAATTCTTGGATGACATTTTCGTGATCTATACTGTCACCCAGGAAGAACTTTTGGAATTCCATCCTTACCTAAACTCTATGAATGAACACCTTCACCTTCACTTTCACCATTAACTATGACCTATCACAAATCAGTTTTCTTGGTGTGATGGTTATTAAGGACAAACCCTCCCTCTCTACAGATCTCTATAGGAAACCTATGGACAGGAATACCCTCCTTAGAGGTGACAGCTTTCATCCACGTCCACTTATTAAAAATCCCCCTATAAGTCAATTCAGTCTTATCAGAAGAATATGCAGCTCTGATGCTTCACATCAGAAACAGACCACGGAAAGGGGGACACAAAAGACAATTGGGTAAAACATGCCAATTATCGTTTTGAAGGTCTAACACAGTTGGAAAGCCTTCAACCAAAAGTCAAAGAAAAAGCAGAACATGTCCCATCATGCTTTACCCAATATTCAATATTGGGGAAGGCATTTAAGGACATTATCAGGAAGTACTGGTACATTATTGATACTGACCCATAATTGAAACCCATTTTTAAATATCCCCACATAAGGTTTTTAAAAGACCTCCAAACGTGAGCGCTATTGTGGTTAAATCTGATTACCCACCAGAGAAAAGGGAAACTTTTTTGGACAAGGTTCCGGAGGGTAATTACAAATGTGGCCAATGTGCTCAATGCAACGTACAAATGCAACTCATTTACCCTCCCCCACACAGGACAAAGATTTAAGATCAAGGGCCTGATTACCTGCATGTCCACCAGTGTTATTTACATGTTGAAATGTCCTTGTGGTCTGTCTTACATAGGGAAAACCCGCAGAAGCCTTAAGACACGAATCAGTGAGCACCGCAGCAATACATGGACAGGTGAGACAACAATCTGGTTGCTGCTCATTTTGTACAAGCTAAACATCTTATTAGCTCTCTGAGATACATTG
This sequence comes from Oncorhynchus mykiss, assembly GCF_057628025.1. Lineage (NCBI taxonomy): Eukaryota > Metazoa > Chordata > Actinopteri > Salmoniformes > Salmonidae > Oncorhynchus > Oncorhynchus mykiss. The sequence continues at coordinate 57,476,023 of NC_143030.1, forward strand.
GAATAGAAATGGTCAAGATGTCACGCAGAGGAGGGGACATTGAGAGAAAACTTCTTCAAAGGGAATATTTCTGAATGCACAGGCTCAACACACTGTCTCCTCTTGGCCTTAATGAGGTGTTTGACTTGAAACCGTTTTTATAGTTTCAATATGTCTAAATCATTTTTTTAAATCCTAATTGAATATTGTATGTATATTACTGTAAATATTGATCACATTCCCTGTGTATGATCATATATTGTGATACATTGAATGTTAATATTGTGAAACTATGTTATCAATTACAAAAATGTACCTCTTGTTTCAGAAAGTGATGTCACTGAGTACTGCCCTTATATCTAGGACCTTCCACCCCCACCAGGGATATGGATGCCTGATGAAGACCTAAGGTTCGAAACATTGTTAATAAATATCACCTGGGAGCATGAGCAGCAGTGTGCAGCGTTTTCCTTTCTGTTTTACGTGAATGATAATATGTACATATAAATAGAGGGATGAGCGATGGCCGACTGGCATAGGCAAGGTGCAAAAGATATCATATGTATATACTGTATTTTATGACATGAGTAATGTAAGATATGTAAACATTATTAAAGTTGCATTGTTTAAAGTAACTAGTGAACCATTTATTAAAAAGTGGCCAGTAATTGGGTCTCAATGTAGGCAGTAACCTCTCTGAGTTAGTGATTGATGTTCAGCCTTGAGATAGGTGTTTTTCAGTCTCTCAGTCCCAGCTTTGATGCACCTGTACTGACCTCGCCTTCTGGATGGTAGCAGTGTGAACAGGCAGTGTGGTTGTTGTCCTTGGGGATCTTTTTGGACTTCCTGTGACATCGGGTGCTGTAGGTGTCATGGAGGGCAGGTAGTTTGTCCCCGGTGATGCGTTGTGCAGACAGCACCACCCTCTGGGGAGCCTTGCAGTTGAGGGCAGCACAGTTGCCGTATCAAGCTATGATACAGCCCAACAGGATGCTCTTGATTGTGCATCTGTAAAAGTTTGTCAGGGTTTTGGGTTACAAGCCAAATTTCTTCAGCCTCCTGAGGTTGAAGAGGCGCTGTTGCGCCTTCTTCACCACACTGTCTGTGTGGGTGGACCCTTTCAGTTTGTCTGTGATGTGTACGCCGAGGAACTTAAAACTTTCCACCTTCTCCACTACTGTCCCGTCGATGTGGATAGGGGGGTGCTCCCTCTGCTGTTTCCTGAAGTCCACGATCATCTCCTTTGTTTTGTTGACATTGAGTCAGAGGTTGTTTTCCTGACACCACACTCCGAGGTCCCTCACCTCCTATCTGTTGTTGCTAATCAAGTCTACCACTGTAGGTCGTTTGCAAACTTGATGATTGAGTTGGAGGCGTGCCACACAGTCATGGATGAACAGGGAGTACAGGAGAGGGCTGAAAACGCACCCTTGAGGGGCCCCAGTGTTGAGGATCAGCGGGGTGGAGATGTTGTTACCTACTGTGGCGTACAGCAGATCAGCCACTAGGGGAAGACTCGTCGAGGCCTAGTAACAGATGGAGTATACATCACGAGGCGATGGCCCCATCTGCTGGATGTGCCAGGTCTCGACGGGCTCTCCAGCCAGGACTAATTGGGGCTGATTGGGACCTGGTGAGTAATCAAGGGTCGATTACTCACCAGCTGTGCAAGGCCCATAAAGCTGCCAGAAGGGCAGCACACAAGAGAGGAATTGGGGAAGAAAGGACTCCTGTGTTATTGTCAAAGGTTGCAGAGGTAACAAGAGGGAGTTCAGTTTTGTGCCCGACAGGAAACATCCAGACCCAGAATCCCAGAAGACCGCATCCTGTAGAGGGTCTCATAGGGGAGACATATCCTTTTCTTCTTGATTTTTTATTTAAATAAACACCCTTGAAACTGAGCTAATCCTTCTCTGTCCGTGTCTGATATGGGTAAACATCTTGACAAAACCCTCTGGGAATAGCTACACTGTTTGTATTCGGTCATGTTTCCGGTCACCTTGCCCTGATTAAAAGCAGTGGTTTGCGCTTTCAGTTTTGCGCGAATGCTGTCATCAATCCACGGTTTCTGGTTGGGGAATGTTTTAATAGACACTGTGGGTACAACATCACCGATGCACTTGCTAATAGACTCGCTCACCGAATCAGCGTATTCATCAATGTTGTTGTTCAACGCTATGCAGAACATATCCCAGTCCACGTGAGCGACGCAATCTTGAAGCATGGAATCCGATTGGTCGAACCAGCGTTGAATAGACCTGAGCACGGGTGCTTCCTGTTTTAGTTTCTGTCTATAGGCTGGGAGCAACAAAATGAAGTCGTGGTCAGCTTTTCCGAAAGGAGGGCGGGGGAGGGCCTTATATGCATCGCGGAAGTTAGAATAACAGTGATCCAGAGCTTTGCCAGCCCGTGTCGCGCAATCGATATGCTGATAAAATTTAGGGAGCCTTGTTTTCAGATTAGCCTTGTTAAAATCCCCAGCTACAATAAATGCAGCCTCGGGATATGTGGTTTCCAGTTTACATAGAATGCACCTGTGGTCAACTTCTGGACAATAAGTAAATTTGCTTACTGGGTAGTTATTATGAGTTCTCTTTGTGGTGTACTGACCATGCTGGAACAACGAGATGCATCACCCTTGCAAAATAATATTGCAGTTTTGAAACTGCAGTAAAAGTGCAGTAACTGCAGTCAACTGTGGTATTTTGGATGCAGTACTTGCAGAATAACAGTTATATGGTGGTGTACTACAGTTACACTGCACTCTGACAGCAATTTTTTTTAAGGGCAGCTGACTTTGTGTGGTCTGCCAACATCAAAGTGCATGCCCATGAGTTTCAGATGGTATTTTTGTGTCTGAAATGGTATATGCACGAGCAACCTGTAGACTTTTGTTGATCTCCTGGGTCATTATCTTTGTTCCAGGGCGTCAGTATGCTATGCTCATGCCAGTCAGCGCACTAGCTCTGGTCCAGGGAGTTATGCTAACAACTAATTATTGTGCAGCTAGATAGTACACACTACCTAAGCTAACTAGTACTGACTAGCTAGGTAGAACACACTAGCTTACTAGTACTTTGTTTCTAATTATAAATGTAATACCAGCACCCATACTGTTGATGGCGGTAACACACTATCCAATTTGGCACCATTCAACATTCTGTATAATCTCATATGCCTCACAGCATCTGTGGCGTGAAAAGGTATCTGCTGGAGCCAGAGCCTAAAGTGAACAACGTAGCACACATTTGCTATTAGGGCGCAGAAGCAGAATTCCAACCCTGGTTGTAGGAAGTTAACTTCTCTAGGGTAGGGGGCAGCATTTGGAATTTTGGATGAAAAGCATGCCCAAATTAAACTGCCGTCTACTCAGGCCCAGAAGATAGGATATGCATATAATTAGTAGATTTGGATAGAAAACACTCCAAAACTGTTAAAATAATGTCTGTGAGTATAACAGAACTGATTTGGCAGGCGAAAACCTGAGAAAAATCCATTCAGGAAGTTTTTTGTTTGTTTGTAGTGTTCTATTCAATGCCATTACAGTATCCATTGACTTAGTACTCAAATTGTAGTTCCTATGCATTCCACTAGATGTCAACAGGCTTTAGAAATTGTTTCAGGCTTGTATTCTGAAAAATGAGGGAGTAAGAGCAGTCTGAATGAGTGGACCCTGCCGTGTCACAGAGCTTTTTCATGGGCGTGATCGAGAGAGCGCCTTTCTTGTTTACTTTTTTATATTGACCACGTTATTGTCCGGTTGAAATATTATTGATTATTTAGGCTAAAAACAACCTGAGGATTGAATATAAACATTGTTTGACATTTTTCTATGAACTTTACGGAAACAATTTGGATTTTGTCTGCCTGTTGTGACTGCGTTTGAGCCTGTGGATTACTGAAGAAAACACGCGAACAAAACAGAGGTTTTCGGATATAAAGAGAGACTTTATCGAACAAAAGGAACATTTATTGAATAAATGAATGTCTTCTGAGTGCAAACATATGAAGATCATCAAAGGTAAGTGATTAATTGTATCTCTATTTCTTACTTGTGTAACTCTTCTACTTGGCTGGTTACTGTTTGTAATGATTTGTCTGCTGGGCTCAAATAATTGTAAGGTATGCTTTCGCCGTAAAGCATTTTTGAAATCTGACACCGTGGTTGGATTCACAAGAAGTTCATCTTTAAACCTATGTAAAATAGTTGTATATTTTCTGAATTTTTATAATGAGTATTTCTGTATTTGAATTTGGCGCTCTGCAATCTCACTGGATGTTGGCCAGGTGGGACGCTAGCGTCCCACATACCCTAGAGAGGTTAAGCAAGTCTATTCTAGTAATAAAGTATTATTTTATCTAAAGCCATTCACAAATTTAAGGTATTTGTTTAAAGGAGATACTTTATTTTGTCGTAGCATCATTTTTATAAATGAAATGAAACTAGTGTAACAGGGTGAAGATTTCCCGTTACAAGCAGTTAGTTTGAGTGTTGCTATCATGTTAAATGTGCTCTATGATTGATTGTCTAGGGCCCTGTTTTTGTGCAGAAATGGAGGCACTGTGCTTTTACCGGTATTTCCAGCATTATCCCCTAGTTGCTGTAGGTAGAAAATCCTAGGAAATATTCTGTAATTGACACAAGCTGTCTCCAATTAATCAATGTCTGGTTGTGTGTGTGTGTTTGGCGGGGGGATCGCCTGAGCCATGGGAGGCGTACCTCTACGAATCTTAATCGCACAAAACCTATTTGGAAGGGAATCCTATTTGTAGATTATAGATTAGATTATACAACTCACTTTGCTCAAGCTGATCCTAAGTGTCAATTAGGGGCAGTTAAAGGGGAGAGTCAATGAAACCAACCATGGAAGTATACTGTAGAAAATTTGAGGGGTAACCCTGACCGGGACTCGACCAGGGTCCAGCGACTGTCAAGCCAACATCTTAAGAGGTCTTAAAAGGATAATAACAGGTTAATAAGATAGGCTAATGTTAATATGTTTTGTAAGGCGGTAGCTATCTACCTTCCTGCAGTTGTAGAAGTCCCTGTGGGGGTTCAGCTTCAGCTCCTTCATCTCCTCCATCTCGTTCAGCATCTCATGCACATTGAACTTGGACATGAGGAACTTCAGACGACGGTGAGTGTACGTCTTACTGCCACCCAGGAGAGACAAAAAGGACAAGCAAACATGTCATGTGGAACTTAGAAAGTTGTAAGACATTTTGTGGTGTAATATGTAGTCCATATGTTGGACTATTTGTTCCAGACAAGCACTAAGGCTGTGTTTACACAGGCAGCCCAATTCTGATCTTTTACCCAATTATTGGCAAAAGAGCTGACCTGATTAGTCAAAAGACCAATTAGTGGGAAAAAAATTCTAAATTGGTCTGCCTGTGTAAACGCAGCCTAACTCACTTGATTCAAATAATCATAGTGCTAAATTTAGATCAGAATTAGTTGAATCGGGTGTGTTAGAGCAGGTTTGGATCAAAAGCCAGTACATACTGTAAATACCAGTGGCGAAAAAAGTACTCTATTCTCATACTTGAGTAAGAGTAAAGATAGCTTAATAGAAAATGACCCAAGTAAAAGTCACCCAGTAAAATACTACTTGAGTAAAAGTCTAAAAGTATTTGGTTTTAAATAAGTAAATGTAGTTACTAAAATATACTTAAGTATCAAAAGTAAAAGTAAAAAAAAAATATTTACGGATAGCCAGGCTCACACTCCAACACTCCGACATATTTTAAAAACAAAGCATTTGTGTTTAGTTAGTCCGCCATATCAGAGGCAGTAGGGATGACCAGGGATGTTCTCTTGATAAGTGTGCAAATTTGACAATTTTCTGTCCTGCTAAGCATTCAAAATGTAACAAGTACTTTTGGGTGTCAGGGAAAATGTATGGAGTTGATCTCCCGTCGTGAAGTAGCTACAGAATTGTAAACGGGATATGTGATGCTCCATACCCATTACAGCTTGGCTAATGGAAAGCCTTGCAAGGAATTTTTCAAATAACCTGTTCTTGGCAATACTTTCTTTTGTTCTTGATTCGGTAAAAAGTGTATCTTATAAATGTCAGTGTCCAGTTGGTTCTCTAAAATCAGAGAATTTTCCGAAAGATATTAAATCCACGGTTTGCACCGAGTGGAGATTTCCCTCGCAATTTTAGCTGCCAGAGATCTTGGATTTCCCAACATCTTTGCAGAAACTAGTTTTTTCTATGAGATGCGGCCACAGCCACGCGTAGAAGTAGATGAGAGCGCGTCACACAGTGTGACCAAAACAAAGATCTACACACATCCAAGAGGCAATTCTCACTCAATCCAAAACGTGGATTTAATATCTTTCTGAATATTCTGTTTTTTGGAGAACCACCTGCAACTGGACACAGACATTTATAAAATACACTTTTTACTGAATCAAGAACGAAGAAAGTATGGCCAATTAAAATTCATTTTGAGGCTTTCCATTAGCCAAGCTGTAACGGGTATAGGGTATCACATATTCCGTTAACAATTCTGTAGCTAGTCATGCAGTAAGACTCACGTTGGGCCCTGTGCAATCAGAGCGATGAGGAAGTTCATGTCGTCGATGAAGGTGATGTAGTCAGGGGCAGGCATGTTCTCTATGGGTTTGTGTTGGTCGGCCGCTGCCGCGTCTTTGTATGTATAAATGACACCGTCCTTCATACGGGCTACCCAGCTCAGGTTCTCAGGCAAGCACTTGGTGTTGAAGGGGTCTTCGCCCTTCTTGGGTGGCGATGTGAAGACTGGCAAACAAAATGTTACCTGTTAGACACTTTCTTGGCAGTAATCAGTGGCGGATTTAGGTATAGGCGACATGGGCAGCCGCCAAGGGAGGCATGTTACCGAGGGCAGCACGGGGTGCCAGCACATTTTTTTTGGAATGGTGACAGTTGCGCAATCGTTTTTATATCGCTCATTTGCACGTCACGTCAATGATATTATGTCACCGTCTGGGACTGTGGGTCAATTTTTATTTATTTTATTTATTTCACCTTTATTTAACCAAGTAGGCAAGTTGAGAATAAGTTCTCATTTACAATTGCGACCTGGCCAAGATAAAGCAAAGCAGTTCGACACATACAACGACACAGAGTTACACATGGAGTAAAACAAACATACAGTCAATAATACAGTATAAACAAGTCTATATATGATGTGAGCAAATGAGGTGAGATAAGGGAGGTAAAGGCAAAAAAAGGCCATGGTGGCAAAGTAAATACAATATAGCAAGTAAAACACTGGAATAGTAGATTTTCAGTGGAAGAATGTGCAAAGTAGAAATAAAAATAATGGGGTGCAAAGGAGCAAAATAAATTAATTAATTAAATAAATACAGTAGGGAAAGAGGTAGTTGTTTGGGCTAAATTATAGGTGGGCTATATACAGGTGCAGTAATCTGTGAGCTGCTCTGACAGTTGGTGCTTAAAGCTAGTGAGGGAGATAAGTGTTTCCAGTTTTTCAATTAACCTTGGTCGGAGTAGGCGCCCTGATTCTAGTTTGTGAGCTAGGCAGGCTACTGCCTGGGAAGGTCTCCCACTCAGAAGTACGAGATGGGGAGGGGGTGGGGGTAGGTTGACCTCAGGTCTCCCCACTGGAAGCCCAAGGTAGGGGGAGTGAAGAAATCTATCAAAAAAATCACCTCTAACTTTGTTCAGTACTAATGTAATTAGTAAAAATCAGTCACACTTCGAAATGCTACCAAATAAACCACAAAATTCATTCATAATATTGTGAATATACAGTTTAACTTTGTTGCATTTTTTTCTGGTTTGTGCGAAATGGTTAAGAATAATATAAAACCAGTCTGCACACCATCAAGGTGAATTGGTTTAGTCTTGACTCTTGGTTGACAGTGTTGGGGGATGGGTAATGTATTGACGCTCGACTGACAAATCAACACAAATTTGTTTCTATTTGTCTTTGTTACTTCTTTTTTATATTAATGATTCTTATTTTTCTATATATTTTTATATTTATATTGGGGGGGTTCGGCCAGGGAGCCATACAAGCTAGAACGACCACTGGCAGTAATAGTCTGTCACGAGAAACTACTGCATGCGTATCCCAGACATGCCCTCTCTATTACGTTCAAACTTGTCAGCCTAGTCTGCATACCTGGTTTTACTGTGTGTTCAGGCTTAAAGGGCTCTCCCTCAATTTCCCTCAGGTACTGGGATGAGGTGAGGGGGAAGCGCTGGAAGGCCAGCCTCATGTACTTCTCTCTGATGGCTAGAGCACGGTACATGCCCTTACAGGACAGCTCAAAGTCGTCCATGGTCACCTAAGAGTAGAGAGGGGAATGATTTAATAAGGGCCCTGTTCCAATGCATCGCTCCATCCCTCCGTTCCTTGAAGTAATCACTGATCAAACAAAAATGGATAATTGTCAGCAAGTTATCGGTCGTTCACAATAGACCAATGATTATGTAATATTCATAAGTGGATTATGTAGTAGTGCTTAAATTGGGAAAGCGAGCAACAAGCAGTTTGATAAGCAAGCCCCACCTCCTCCTAATGATTACTCTCTGTAAATGTCAGAGCCACATTACTGAAATTTAAACCCAGACGACCTTTGCTGGGTTCTTATTTTCAGTCTAGAGGGATCTATTTATATGAGGAGATTTCCCTACAGGAGGTCAATGACCCAGACCCAGAGACACATACTAGCCATAAAGGTTAAGTTCACACCCAGGGCCACGGGCAGCCATGCTACTCCTCCAACATCCAGCTCAGTTTAACCCGTCAACAAGGACACTGCTCCACAACATGTAAACAGGGTCAACAAGACTTAATTCTGCTGCTATTTGAGGAGAGAGGGAGGTGGAGACATACAGTACCAGTCAAAAGTTTGGACACACCTACTCAATCCAGGGGTTTTCTTTATTTTTACTATTTTCTACATTGTAGAATAATAATGAAGACATCAAAGCTTAGGGATGGAACAGCTGTTGAGCATCTGAGCTTATGGTTGTTTGTGGGGGAAAGGGGTTGAGTGTGTGTGTTTGTGTGTGTGTCCCAGATCTGTTGCTAGGGGGTAATGATGTTAGGGACAATATAGGATGAATCACCATAATTGTTTGCAAAAATAATAATTGCTTGCTAAATATGTAATTTTTTACAATGGCAATCCTGGTTATAGATAACAATCTTTTGCATTAACTGCCTACATTATTACGAATATTATTTAGTTAACTGTGGAAATTTTTATATTTTAGATATATTTTTTTAATAGCTATATATAATGCAAATCGAAGTGAGGACGATGGAAAAGCTTTGGCGGTTGATCTGCTTCTGTTCTGTGGGTGGCACTGTTTGCTCTTTTCGAAGGATGGGTCCAGGTCTCTCGGGGCCCTGGGATACGGGGGGACGGGGGTGGTCTGCCGGTCACTGGGATGACAACCCAAATTGGGATGGGGAGGAGTTTTAGAGAGTGGAATAGTTGGGAACAATTGGAGGTTTACTTAGTAGAATGCAAATATCATGGAATAGCTAGCTACAAGACACTCAATCACTATGGTATTTTTAATGGTGAGTTTACAAACATACAATAACAGTCAACATTTTGGACACACCTACTCATTCCAGGGTTTTTCTTTATTTTTACTATTTTCTACATTGTAGAATAATAGTGAAAAAATCAAAACTATGAAATAACACATAAGGAATCATGTAGCAAGCAAACATTTTTTTAATCAATTCAAAATATATATTTATATTTGCGATTCTTCAAAGGAGCCACCCTTTGCCTTGATGACAGCTCTGTACACTCTTAGCATTCTCTCAACCAGCTTCATGAGTTAGTCACCTGGAATGCATTTCAGTTAACAGTTGTGCCTTCTTAAAAGTTCATTTGTGGAAGACTTTCCTTCTTAATGCGTTTGAGCCAATCAGTTGTGTTGTGACAAGGTAGGGATGGTAAATAGAAGATAGCCCTATTTGGTAAACGACCAAGTCCATATTATGACAAGAACAGCTCAAATGATCAAAGCGAAACAACAGTCCATCATTACTTTAAGACATGAAGGTCAGTCAATTCTGAACATTTCAAGAACTTTTAAAGTTTCTTCAAGTGCAGTCGCAAAAACCATTAACCGCTATGATAAAACTGGCTCTCATGAGGACCGCCTCAGGAAAGGAAGACCCAAAATTACATCTGCTGCAGAGGATAAGTTCATTGGAGTTAACTGCACCTCAGATTGCATCCCAAATAAATGCTTCACAGAGTTCAAGTAACAAACACATCTCAACATCAACTGTTCAGAGGAGACAGTGTAAATCAGGCCTTCATAGTCAAATTACTGCAAAGAAACCACAACTAAAGGACACCAATAAGAAGAAGAGACTTGCTTGGGCAAAGAAACACAAGCAATGGACATTATACCGGTGGAAATCTGTCCTTTAGTCTGATGAGTCCACATTTGAGAATTTTGGTTCCAACCGCCAGGTGAGATGCAGATGAGGTGAAAGGATGATCTCTGCGTGGTTCCCACTATGAAGTACGGAGGAGGAGTTGTGATGGTGTGTGGAGGTACTTTGCTTGTGACACTGTCAGTGATTTATTTCAAATTCAAGGCACACTTAACTAGCATGGCTACCACAGCATTCTGCAGCAATACGCCATTCCATCTGGTTCACGCTTAGTGGGACTATCATTTGTTTTTCAACAGGTCAATGACCCAACACACTTTCAGGCTTTGTAAGGACTATTTGACCAAGAAGGAGAGTGATGGAGTGCTGCATCAGATGACCTGGCCTCCACAATCACCCAACCTCAACCCAATTGAGATGGTTTGGGATGAGTTGGACCGCAGAGTGAAGGAAAAGCAGCCAACAAGTGATCAGCATATGTGGGAACTCCTTCAAGACTGTTGGAAAAGCGTTCCTCATGAAGCTGGATGAGAGAATGCCAAGAGTGTGCAAAGTTGTCATCAAGGCAAAGGGTAGCTACTTTGAAGAATCTAAAATATATTTAGATTTGTTTAACATTTTTTTGGTTACTACATGATGATATGTGTTATTTCATAGTTTTGATGTCTTTACTATTATTCTACAATGTAGAAAATAGTACAAATAAAGAAAAAATCCTTGAATGAGTAGGTGTGTCCAAACTTTTGACCTGTATTGTACATAATGTGTTATTGTGTACATGTGAAAATAAAAGAGAGCCGCACACTCTAGGAGCTCAGATGCAATAATGTAATTACCAACGTTTCGACAGCCAAGCTGTCTTCATCAGGGTATAATCACAAACACTGCGGGATGACTCGTTTATGTAGTGTCAAAAGACACAGGTGTCTGTAATCATGGCCAAGAGTGGCCTAATATCATTGGTTAATTATCAAATCTTAAAATGGCATACAAAGAACAGCATACAAACAACGTATTCTCGCGGGGCAGAAATCTCAGAGACCAATTGGTAAACTCTGATTTACCACCCCAAGATATTCCTGAACAACGTCTATTTGCGCCCCTATTGGATGGAAATTACAAATGTAATGGCTGTGCTCAATGCAATGGCATTAAATGTAGATCCTTCAAACATCCACAAACAGGGAAATCGATCCCAATCAAAGGTGTTATTACGTGCTCCACTAAGGCAGTTATTTATCTTATAACTTGTCCTTGTCGTAAAAATGTGTGGGTAAAACAAAGCGCGAAATAAAAGTACGTATCTCAGAGCATCGTAGCACCATTAGGTGTAAAAACTTTACTTACCCAGTTGCGGCCCACTTCTTGGAGGCAGGCCACTCGATTTCGTCTCAGCGTTATATTGGCATCGAACATATCACTCTCCCTAGGAGAGGGGTGACCTTGATCATTTATTGTTAAAACGAGATGCTGCCTGGATCTTTAACTTAAAGACCCTTGTTCCCTTCGGTCTCAACGTAGACTTTGATCTGAAGCCATTCTTGTGATTATTGTGACTCTGCCATTGTAATTGTTTGTAAGCTTGTGTAGTCTAAAAGGAATGTATGATCGTAGGCTATCCATTTGTTGTTTGTATGCTGTTCTTTGTATGCCATTTTAATATTTGATAATTAACCAATGATATTAGGCCACTCTTGGACATGATTACAGACACCTGTGTCTTTTGACACTACATAAACGAGTCGTCCCGCAGTGTTTGTGATTATACCCTGATGAAGACAGCTTGGCTGTCGAAACGTTGGTAATTACATTTTTGCATCTGAGCTCCTAGAGTGTGCGGCTCTCTTTTATTTTCAAGTTTTCTACTCCGCCAGCCAGCACCTCGCCTAAATAGGTGAGCGTTTCTTTTTCTTCTAGATTATTGTGTACATAATATAGAGCTGAGGGATTTTCAATGCACCGGCAGAACAGAGAAGTTACGTCTGGTAAGACAAGGGGTGGTGGTGTGTGTCTTTTGTCAATAACAGCTGGTGCGCGATGTCTAATATGAAAGTAGTCTTGAGGTATTGCTCGCCTGAGGTAGAGTACCTTATGATAAGCTGTAGACCACACTATCTACCAAGAGAGTTCTCATCTATATTATTCGTAGCTGTCTATTTACCACCACAGACCAATGCTGGAACTAAGAGCACACTCAACCAACTCTATAAGGCCATTAGCAAACAAGAAAATGCTCATCCAGAAGCGCCGCTCCTCGTGCCTGGGGACTTTAATACAGGCAAACTTAAATCAGCTTTACCAAATATTTACCAGCATGTCACATGTGCAAGACTGTGTGATAACGCTCTTGGTAGCCGATGTGAGCAAGACCTTTAAACAGGCCAACATTCACAAAGCTACGGGGCCTGATGCATTAACAGGACGTGTACTCAAAGCATGCGCGGACCAACTGGCAAGTGTCTTCACTGACATTTTCAACCTCTCCCTGACTGAGTCTGTAATACCTACATGTTTCAAGCAGACCAACATAGTCCCTGTGCCCAACGAAGCGAAGGTAACCTGCCTAAATGATTACCTCGCCGTAGCACTCACGTCGGTAGCCATGAAGTACTTTGAAAGGCTGGTCATGGCTCACATCAACAGCATCCTCCCGGATAGCCTAGACCCACTCCAATTTGCATACAGCCCCAACAGATCCACAGATGACACAATCTCAATCGCACTCCACACTGCCCTTTCCCACCTGGACAAAAGGAACACCTATGTGAGAATGCACTTAATTGACTACAGATCAGCTCAACACCATAGTGCCCACAAAGATCATCACTAAGCTAAGGACCCTGGACTAAACACTTCCCTCTCTAACTGGATCTTGGATTTCCTGACAGGCCGCCCCCAGGTTGATCCTCAACACAGGGTCCCCTCAGGGGTGCGTACTTAGTCCCCTCCGGTACTCCCTGTTCACCCACGACTGCATGGCCAAACACGACTCCATCACCATCATTAAGTTTGCTGACGACACAATAGTGGTAGGCCTCACCGACAACGATGAGACAGCTTATAGGGAGGAGGTCAGAGCTCTGGCAGTGTGGTATCAGGACAACAACCTCTCCCTCAATGAGGGAGGCAAAGGAGCTGATCGTGGACTACAGGACAAGGCGGGCCGAACAGGCCTCCATTAACATCAACAGGGCTGTAGTGGAGCGGGTCAAGAGTTTAAAGTTCCTTGGTGTCCACATCACCAACGATCTGTCATGGTCCAAACACACCAAGACTGGGCATGACAATACCTTTTCCCCCTCAGGAGACTGAAAAGATTTGGCATGGGTCCTCAGATCCTCAAAAAGTTCTACAGCTGCACCATCGGTTGCATCACCGCCTGGTGTTGCATCTGACCGTAAGGCGCTACAGAGGGCAGTGCATACAGCCCAGTCCATCACTGGGGCCAAGCTTCGTGCAAACCAGGACCTATATAATAGGCAGTGTCAGAGGAAAGACCATAAAATTATCAAAGACTCCAGTCACCAATGTCATAGACTGTTTTCTCTGCTACCGCACGGCAAGCGGTACCGAACGCCAAGTCTCGGACCAAAAGGCTCCTTAACAGCTTCTACCCCCAAGCCATTAGACTGCTGAACAATTAATCAAATGGCCACCGGACTATTACATTGACCCCCCCCCCCCCCCCCCCCATTTATTTTGTATATTTCTGCTACTCACTGTTTATCTATGCATAGTCACTTCACCCCTACCTACATGTACAAATTACCTCTAACCGTTACCCCCTGTATGTAGCCTCGTTATTGTTTATGTTATTGTGTTAATTTGTATTATTTTTTACTTTAGTTTATTTGGTAAATATTTTCTTAACTCTTCTTGAACTGCACTGTTGGTTAAGGGCTTGTAAGTAAGCATTTCACGGTAAGGTCTACACTCGTTGTAGTCGGCACGTGACAAATAAAGTTTGATTTGATTTATGAGTGGGGTCCATCATGTTCGAACCCGCTGACATCTTGAACCAGGTCTCTCTTGCAAAGGAGATTTGTTCTCCATAAGACTAACCTGGATAAAAGGGAAATGTAGGCTACATAGTTAAGATATAATACCCCAGAGGCATAGTCTCCAATGATGGCCACTCTCTGGAAGTCAGGCACTTCTAGGTAGGTTGGTATGTCCAACAACACATCCACCACAGGGGCCAGCACCTTCCTGTCCTGGTCACTCATTGACGAAGGTAAAGTGATGGTGCGACACTTCTGCTGTCTCTTCTTACTACAGAGGGGGAGGAGGAGGAGGAGGGACAGACAAACAGTGGATTTAGTGGTAAGGCAAAGGGTGATACCATTGTTGGTATCCATTTCTGTTGGACAGTTCACATGAAGAAGAAAAAAGATTTAGGAACTACTACCCACCGTTTGTCAGTATCTTCATCGGTGTGCAGATGGTGGGCCATTTCCTGTTGGAGGATGGGACAGTCATCTTGAACTTCAAACATGGAGATCTCATCACGGACGCCCTCACCTTTGGTCTCCGATGCAAAGACTTTCTCCGCAAAGGCAAGCATATGCTCATCGGTCTCTGGCAGAAACACATAGGTGTTACCCACCCTGTTTTTTCAAAGGTAGTTACTAAGTTGAAAATGTGCACTTTTATTACGTAATTTTCTACATTACGTTTTGTTTCCCAAAAGCTATTCAAGTGCATTACCCAGGAAATTAAGCAATGAAATGGACAACATGGAGTGTGACCCGAAACAAACACTGAACATGGAACAAGCTATCAGCAGCATAGATTCAACAGGCGTGATAAAGCAAGCTACAGTAGGATGGTCAAATTCACCATGATTGAAATTGTTGTTTGAAATTATTTTGTAAAAAACAAGGTACTATCATATCACAAAGGGAAACATTAGACATACCTTACTGCAACAGTTGAAAACAGACTCTCCAGCAGCGCATGCTTTGTGTGTATAAAACCAAGCAGAACTTGGTCCAACGTCAACTCACAGCTCTCAGCACTAGCCTGGGCTGTGAACACAAGGTTCCATGCACACAGAGCTACAGTAATCCAGCACAAAGATTAGGGCCAGACAACTCACAAACACTCAACAATTTGCTCTGCACTGACATCAAATATCTACAGTACAAACAAGACAACCTTCTCGGGCCAAACTAGACAAAGAGGCTGTGATACTGCAGCAACTCTTGGCCTATCTTGTTCCTGGAGTCATAGTGTCTGTGGACTCAACAAGGCCCAGGAAGCTCAAGTGCCATCGGACTGATCAATTCATTGATTCATTTTTTTTTGTCTAGCATCCACTACAAACTTTATTCTATGACAAATAAGTGAATGAATTAATGTTGACAGTCACAAATTTCTACCGTGGGACATATAATTCACACACTTGGATTATTATTGTTTTAAAGTAGTATTAAAATTAATTTTGTACATTTTTTGTTGATCGACACAAAATACTCTAATGTAAAAGTGGAAGAAAAATGTAACACAAATAATTCATTAAACACATATATATTGATTAGATAAGTATTCACCCCCATGAGTCAATACATGTTAGAAATACCCAGTATTTTGGGGTAAGTCTCACATTAGTCTCCCTTTCCACACCTGGATTGTACAATATTTGCCCATTACTATTTTCAAAATTCTTCAAGCACTGTCAAGTTGTTTGATTGCTAGACAGCCATTTCAGGTTTTGCCATAGATTTTCAAGCAAATTTAAGTCAAAACTGTTACTAGGCCACTTAGGAACATTTAATATCATCTTGATAAGCAACTGTAGTGTAGATTTGACCTTGTGTTGTAGGTTCTTATCCTGCTGAAAGGTGAATGAATTTGTCTCTCAGTGTCTGGTGGAAAGCAGACTGAAGCAGGTTTTCTTCTAGGATTTTACCTGTGGTTAGCTCCATTCTGTTTCTTTTTTATCCTAGTCCTTGCCGATGACAAGCATACTCATAACATGATGCAGCCACCACCATGCTTGATAATATGTAAAGTAGTACTCAGTGATGTGTTGTGTTGGATTTTCCCCAAACATAACACTTTGTATTCAGGACAAAAAGTTAATTCCTTTGGCACATTTTTTGCAGTATTACTTTAGTGCTATGTTGCAAATGTAATGGATGTGAAACGGCTAGCTTAGTTAGTGGTGGTGCGCGCTAAATAGCGTTTCAATCGGTGACGTCACTTGCTCTGCAAGGGCCGCGGCTTTTGTGGAGCGATGGGTAACGATGCTTCGTGGGTGACTGTTGTTGATGTGTGCAGAGGGTCCCTGGTTCGCGCCCGGGTATGGGTGAGGGGACGGTCTAAAGTTATACTGTTACATTGATGCTGTTGACCAAGATCACTGGTTGCTGCGGAGGGAAAAAAATAAAGGAAAAAAAGGAGGAGGTCAAAAGGGGGGTGAGTGTAACGGATGTGAAACGGCTAGCTTAGTTAGCGGTGGTGCGCGCTAAATAGCGTTTCAATCGGTGACGTCACTTGCTCTGAGACCTTGAAGTAGTAGTTCCCCTTGCTCTGCAAGGGCCGCGGCTTTTGTGGAGCAATGGGTAACGATGCGTCGTGGGTGACTGTTGTTGATGTGTGCAGAGGGTCCCTGATTCGCGCCCGGGTATGGGCGAGGGGACGGTCTAAAGTTATACTGTTACACAAACATGATCCAGGTTTTGGAATATTTTTTATTCTGTGTGTTGTTTAGGTTAGTATTGTGGAGTAACTGCAATGTTATTGATCCATCCTCAGTTTTCTCCCATCACAGCCATTAAACTCTGTTACTGTTTTAAAATCACCATTGGCCAAACGATGAAATCCCTGAGCGGTTTCCTTCTTCTGCTAGCAACTCAGTTAGGAAGGACCCCTGTATCTTTATAGTGACTGGTTGTATTGATTTTATTTTTTTTGACCCCTTTATTTCCCCAATTTCGTTGTATCCAATTGGTAGTTACAGTCTTGTCTTATCGCAGCAATTCCCGTACGGACTCGGGAGAGGCGAAGGTCTAGAGCCGTGCGTCCTCCGAAACACAACCCAACCAAGCCGCACTGCTTCTTGACACAATGCCCACTTAACCTGGAAGCCAGCCACACCAATGTGTCGGGAGGAAACACCATACACCTGGTGACAGTGTCAGCATGCACTGGGCCTGCCTGACACATCGGGCACTAAGGACATCCCTGCCGGCCAAACCCTCCCCTAACCCAGACGACACTGGGCCAATTGTGCGCCGCCCCATGGGTCTCCCGGTCGCGGCCGGCTGTAACAGAGCCTGGACTCAAACCCAGAATCTCTAGTGGCACAGCTAGCATTGCGATGCAGTGCCTTAGACCACTGTGCCACTCTGGAGGCCATCTAAAGCCTAATTAATAACTTTACCATGCTCAGATGTATATTCAGTGTCTGCTTTTTTTATACCCATCTACCAATTGGCGCCTTTCTTTTTGAGGCATTGGAACAGCCCCCTTGGTCATCGTGGTTGAATCTGTGCTTGAAATACACTACTCGAATGAGGGACCTTACAGATAGTATGTGTGGGGTACAGAGATGGGGTAGTCATTAAAAAATAATGTTAACCCTAACATTGTCACGGTCGTCATATTGATGAATACATACTTCCTTTAATGAAGAAAGACCACTAAACAAAACAACCGTGACGCTATAGACAATAACCCACAAAAACCCAAATGGCAAATAGCAACCTAAATAGGATCCCCAATCAGAGACAACGATAAACAGCTGCCTCTAATTGGGAACCAATTCAGGCGACCATAGACTTACATTTACCTAGACATACCAAAACCCCATAGATATCCAAAAACCCTAGACAAGACAAAAACACATATACCCATATACCCGCCCTCGTCACACCCTGACCTGACCAAAATAATACAGAAAACATAGATAACTAAGGTCAGAGCTTGACAAATATTGCATTAGAGTGAGTCCCTGCAACTTATTACATGATTTGTTAAGCAAATTTGGACTTATTTAGGCTTGCCATAACAAAAGGGGTGAATACTTAGAAAACCATTTGTTATTTTTGTATTATTAATTTGGAAAAATGTATTGAATTTTCTTATTAATTTGACATTGAGGTATTTTGTGAAGATCACAATTATATCCACTTTGTAAAACAAAACTAAATTTGAAAAAACCCAAGGTTGTAAATACTTACGATATGCACTGTACATGCAGGGTCAGGTTTCTCTACGTTTGATATCTTCTTCTCACCCTTTATACTTACTTTGACCTGATAGTGCATTCCACAGCAGGAGAGAAGACGATAACCCAAAATGGAACCAAAGAAACAAAGACAAGTCATGTTAGGAATTAAATGAATGAGTTAGATGATGTTACCAAAGTATTACACATTAAAATTAATGAGCCACCCCTCCCTGGTCTGTTTGATTTGATCAAATAATAGAAACCCCTTTTTCCATTTAGAGATGCAACCTTCCTGATTCAGCACGAGATGACTTAAACATAATGATAGTCAATTGAGTTAGTTATGAAGGACGTTGATAAAATACTAACAATGAATTGCACCATGACTGAAAGACACAACAAACTCAACTAGAGCATCGATGGATGTGTATTGAGGTTAAACATTAATCTATGCAAGCAAGCATGAAATTAATTTTGTTCAATTGTCACTTCAACTGTCATGCACTCTAACGTAGCCCTACTCAATGAGACATGCCACCTTTGATTAATGTATTCCTTTAGCAGTGGCGGATTTAGGTATAGGCGACATGGGCAGCCACCCAGGGCGGCATCATGCCGGGGACAGCACGTGGCGCCCGCACAAAAACATTCGGATTGTTGACATTTGCACGATCGGCTATCGATCGCTCATTTGCATGTCACGTAAACGATATTATGTCAACCTTGTCGGAGTGGGAGCCCTGATTCTAGTTTGTGAGCTAGGCAGGCCACTGCCTGGGAAGGTCTCCCACTCAGAAGTACGAGATGGGGAGGGGTGCGTAGGTAGGTAGGTAAGACCTCAGGTCTCCCCACTGGAAGCCCAAGGTAGGGGGAGCAGGTGAATCTATCAAATAGTGCACTGCTTTGTACAGTACTAACGCAATTAGTAAATTCAGTCACACAATGAAATGCTACCAATTAAAAAACAATTCATTCATAATATTGTGAATATATAGTATCACAGACATAGTTGCATTTTTTCTGGTTTTACGAAATCGTTAAGAAAAATATAAACACCACCAAGGTGAATTGGTTTAGTCTTGACTCTTGGTTGACAGCGTTGGGGGATGGGTAATGTATTGATGCCTCGATTGCCAAATCAACACAAATTTGTTTCTATTTGTCTTTGTTAGTTCTTTTTGATATTTATGAGTCTCATTTGTGTATATATTTATATAGTTTAAGAGTTATGATTATTTGTTTGTGTTTTCCAAATGGAGCCATACAGGCTAGAATCGCCACTGCCTTAACGTGTTCACTCTCAATACCTTATCCATGGATGAAGAATAACATGTTTCTCTACTGTAGGTGCTTTTACTATAATTCAGACGGCCCAGAAAATAAACATTGTTCTACATTGTAAAGTGAACACTAAACAAATAAATAGATTGAACATTCTAGTCTGCATGTCCATTGTATTCCACCACATTGTGGTGCATTCCTTCCAGGGAAATCGGTGCATTGGAACACAGTGATCGAGGGGACTATGCCAACCAATCCCTATGCGATCCATGAATTTAAAATACTCCCCATGTGTTCCTATACCCCTTCCCTGTCTCTCTCCATACTTGCCCTCTCCCCTCTGTGGAGTTATCAAAATGTCCCAGTCACATAGGGACAGTCCAGGTAGAGGGAAACAAACAAAAAGATGTGTGGGTTATCTCAGAAGGAGAGGTAATGACAACAAAGCAGGTTGGATGCTGCCTAAAGTAAAAATATATATAGTGGGGAGAACAAGTATTTGATACACTGCCGATTTTGCAGGTTTTCCTACTTACAAAGCATGTAGAGGAATGTCATTTTTATCATAGGTACACTTCAACTGTGAGAGATGGAATCTAAAACAAAAATCCAGAAAATCACATTGTATGATTTTTAAGTAATTAATTTGCATTTTATTGCATGACATAAGTATTTGATACATCAGAAAAGCAGAACTTAATATTTGGTACAGAAACCTTTGTTTGCAATTACAGAGATCATACGTTTCCTGTAGTTCTTGACCAGGTTTGCACACACTGCAGCAGGGATTTTGGCCCACTCCTCCATACAGACCTTCTCCAGATCCTTCAGGTTTCGGGGCTGTCGCTGGGCAATACGGACTTTCAGCTACCTCCAAAGATTTTCTATTGGGTTCAGGTCTGGAGACTGGCTAGACCACTCCAGGACCTTGAGATGCTTCTTACGGAGCCACTCCTTAGTTGCCCTGGCTGTGTGTTTCGGGTCGTTGTCATGCTGGAAGACCCAGCCACGACCCATCTTCAATGCTCTTACTGAGGGAAGGTGGTTGTTGGCCAAGATCTCGCGATACATGGCCCCATCCATCCTCCCCTCAATAAGGTGCAGTCGTCCTGTCCCCTTTGCAGAAAAGCATCCCCAAAGAATGATGTTTCCACCTCTGTGCGTAATGGTTGGGATGTGTTCTTGGGGTTGTACTCATCCTTCTTCATCCTCCAAACACAGCGAGTGGAGTTTAGACCAAAAAGCTCTATTTTTGTCTCATCAGACCACAAATACTTTTGTCATGCAATAAAATGCAAATGAATTACTTAAAAATCATACAATGTTATTTTCTGGATTTTTGTTTTAGATTCCGTCTCTCACAGTTTAAGTGTAACTATGATAAACATTACAGACCTCTACATGCTTTGTAAGTAGGAAAACCTGCAAAATCGGCAGTGTATCAAATACTTGTTCTCCCCACTGTATATATATATATATATACAGTTGAAGTCGGAAGTTTACATTCACCTTAGCCAACTACATTTAAACTCAGTTTTTCACAATTCTCGATAATTAATCCCTGTAAAAAATTCCCTGTCTTAGGTCAGTTAGGATAACCACTTTATTTTAACAATCTGAAATGTCAGAATAATAGTAGAGAGAATGATTTCTTTCAGCTTTTATTTCTTTCATCACATTCCCAATGGGTCAGAAGTTTACATACACTCAATTAGTATTTGGTAGCATTGCCTTTAAATTGTTTAACTTGGGTCAAACATTTTGGGTAGCCTTCCACAAGCTTCCCACAATAAGTTTGGGGAATTTTGGCCCATTCCTCCTGACAGAGCTGGTGTAACTGAGTCAGGTTTGTAGGCCTCCTTGCTCGCACATGCTTTTTCAGTTCTGCCACACATTTTCTATATGATCGAGGTCAGGGCTTTGTGATGGCCACTGCAATACCTTGACTTCGTTGTCCTTAAGCCATTTTGCCTTAACTTTGGAAGTATGCTTGGGGTCAGTGTTCATTTGGAAGACCCATTTGCGAGACCCAAGCATTAACTTCCTAATGTCTTGAGATGTTGCTTCAATATATCCACATAATTTTACATCCCCTTGATGCCATCTATTTTGTGAAGTGCACCAGAACCACCTGCAGCAAAGCACCCCCACAACATGATGCTGCCACCCCCCGTGCTTCACGGTAGGGATGGTGTTCTTCGGCTTGCAAGCCTCCCCCTTTTTCCTCCAAACATAATGATGGTCATTAAGGCCAAACAGTTCTATTTTTGTTTCATCTGACCAGAGGGCATTTCTCCAAAAAGTACAATCTTTGTCCCCATGTGCAGTTGCAACCCATAGTCTTGCATTTTTATGGCGGTTTTGGAGCAGTGGCTTCTTCCTTGCTGAGCGGCCTTTCAGGTTATGTCGATATAGGACTTGTTTTACTGTGGATATAGATGCTTTTGTACCGGTTTCCTCCAGCATCTTCACAAGGTCCTTTGCTGTTGTTCTGGGATTGATTTGCACTTTTCACACCAAAGTACATTCATCTCTAGGAAACAGAAGGAGTCTACTTCCTGAGCGGTATTACAGCTACGTGGTCCCATGGTGTTTTTTCTTGCGTACTATTGTTTGTACAGATGAACATGGTAGCTTCAGGCGTTTGGAAATTGCTCCCAAGGATGAACCAGACTTGTGGAGGTCTACAATTGTTTTTCTGAGGTCTTGGCTGATTTCTTTTGATTTTCCCATGATGTCAAACAAAAAGGCACTGAGTTTGAAGGTAGGCCTTGATATACATCCACAGATACACCTCCAATTGACTCAAATGATGTCAATTAGCCTATCAGAAGCTTCTAAAGCCATGACATCATTTTCTGGAATTTTCCAAGCTGTTTAAAGACAGTCAACTTAGTGTATGTAAACTTCTGACCCACTGGAATTGTGATACAGTGAATTATAAGCGAAATAATCTGTCTATAAATTGTTGGAAAAATTACTTGTGTAATGCACATAGTAGATGTCCTAACTGACTTGCCAAAACTATAGTTTGTTAACAAGTGTGGAGTTGTGGAGTGTTTAAAAACGAGTTTTAACGACTTCAACCTAAGTCTGTTACCTTCCAACTTCAACTGTATTTTTACACAAAAAACGTTTTATTTGACATACCTACCTTTTTTCAATCCACAACAATTTAACATGTACATTTTGTAACCATGTTGACTATGCAGGGCCTTTGTACTTAATATGACTCAACTTAAATTCACCGACTATGAGTTTACATCCATTGTAGGCAGTCTCGGGAATGTTCCTGTGTTTACGTTAGGCCCTGGGCATGCTCCAACCTCATATCTAACCGCTGCACCCACTGTCACCCTTATCCAGTCAGCCAGCCAATGCCTCCTGGAGAGCAGCTGTCTGAACAATAGCACTTCTATTTTCTACCCCTTCAAAAAAATCAGTTAGTGATATCCCTCCCCCCAGACAGCAGGGCCCTCTTATGATTGAATTACACTCAGGAACTCATTACAATAGTCATACAGGGAGCTGATATAGATGATACAGTACTATTCAGTAGCAGTATTACAAGAAAAACATGGGCCAGCTGTTTGCTAACAGCCTTAGTAGAAAAATATAACAAAACAGAAATAAACCACTTGATTCTGAATGGTGACGCAGGTCTAGTGATCATTTACACAACATCATTCAGAAACTGATATAGCACTTAACTATTGCACAAAAATGCATGGTGTTCACTGGTATCAATGTGCTATATTACAAGTTATAAACTGGGTGGTTCGAGCCCTGAATGCTGATTGGCTGACAGCCGTGGTATATCAGACCGTATACCACGGGTATGACAAAACGTTTATTTTTACTGAACATAATTAATTACACCACAAATGCATGGTGCCTAAGAACAGGCCTTAGCCATGGTATATTGGCCATATACCACACCTCCCTCAGGCCTTATTGCTAAAATATCTAGCAGTGTTTACAAATCATTGCAACATTTATTCAGGAAAAGCTACTACAATTGACTCATTTGGGGTGTAATTAGGGCAGTAAAAATAAATGTTGCAAAATGTATTCAGCAAAAATCTACTACAGTACACTCATTTGTGATGTCATTGTTATCTGGGAAATAGTTATAATTACATTGGTAACCAGTTTATAATAGCAATAAGGCACCTCAGGGTTTATGGTATATAGCCAATATATCACAGCTAAGAGTTGTGCCTAATTGGTTATATACCACACTCGATCATGCCTTATTCCTTAAATGACCAACACAAAATGTTTGGCTGAAATACATGTCCTGGGTTCTTCCATAACAACACTTGACCTAGCAGAATTTGCTGACAAGTTACAGCCATCAATCTCTAACTTTCTCAATTTCACTGCTCTGACGCAACCATATGCCTCATTCAATTTCTCCTCTACGTCTAAAAGGCAACACATCATGTAACATTGTGTATTATAGTACATCCACATACGTTGAAGGTAACATAACAAGTATCCAACACTCCGTCAGAGAGTTTTGGGGCTCCCCGTGTGGCGCAGCGGTCTAAGGCACTGCATCTCAGCGCTGGAAGTGTCACTGGTTCGATTCCAGGCTGTATCACATCCGGCCGTGATTGGGAGTCCCATAGGGTGGGCACAATTGGCCCAGTGTCGTCCAGGTTTGGCCGGGGTAGGCAGTCATTGTAAATAAGAATGTTCTTAACTGACTTACCTAGTCATAAAGGTAAAATAAAAAATGAAAAGAACGTGATAATGTGGACTGCTTGCTCATATTATGCCTTAACTTCATATTGGAACTGTATGCATCTTGCCAGCAAGGTGTTCGCAGGGCTGGATTACCAAATGGGCACAGCCCCCTGGGGCCCCAACCCCAAAATATGTAGAATTGCAGTAAATTAGCTTACAACTTTGACATTTTCTCTCAGCCTCATGGCAAAATGTGAAGAAAAGCATAAGATGAGCTTTAAAACAGAAAATCCTGCCCCATAGCAACAACAAATAAGTGTGTAGAATTTATTCTCTCTGCACCATGTCAAAATGTGTTGAAATTTAGGAAGTTATCCCCAGGTCCCCAAATGCGGTTGTCCGGCCCTGGGTGATTAGACACTAAAGCTGTAAAGCTAATCTTCTGCCCATGCCACAAAACCTGGTGTGACTGCATCAGTAAATTAAAATTCCAAAACTCTCTGATATTAAAGAAAATTGAGATTAGGAACTCATTAGAAACTGTTATCCTGTGTAAATCCTTAAAATTAACATTTATGAACAGTTTTCCTAAAATGTTTAAAGAAAAAACATGAGTGGATAAATCAGCAGAAGTTTGTGACTCTTGCAAATGTGAGAGTCACCAACATATAATTTGAGTCTGACATTCGTAATTAAATGTGTGTTCCGTTAGAAAACAAGCTGTGAAATAAATATAAACCCTGAGAGATTAAGACTGGATAGACAAATCATTGTACAGAAGACTATTACCAAAGAGCTACATTTTCATATATAAAAAGCTGCAATCTGAAAATCTGTTTATTGGCTATGTTGCTGCATGACAGAGCCACCAACAATCTCAGGCCTGGGCATGCCTTGAGTGGGGCAGCAGTCTGTCAATACAATGTCAGCGGCACCCACCAGACGACTCACCTGGCATATTGACTTTAGGCATGGTGATGGCTGTTCGCTTCCACAAACGTGCTCCCTGAGGACTAGCAAAGCTGGTCAGCTACTGGACTGGTGTAGCAGGGAAGTGTAGAGTCATCTGCCTCTCCAGTGCAATATGAAGCTGTGCCTGCGCCATGTAACCAGAGCCTGCAGTGCCCACACAGGATACGCAAAAGAGGATCCTGCGTGCCCACTCTATTTTAAGTTTTAATATCTGTTCAGGTCTCCCTGACAAGTTAACACAGAGGGACAGAGGGAGAGGGTCTGGTGTTATACAAGTCTGATAGCTGGTCAAGTTCAAGAGTACACACTTATTTTTCTGTTTCCATAAGGGTGGTCGTGAACAGTGGGAATAGGACTGGAAAATCATTTTCTGGAAAATTGGTCTGCACTGAACAGTCTAGACAATCACGTATACACTTAAATAATGTTTTTAATTATACATTATAAACTGGATGGCTCGAGCCCTGAATGCTGATTGGCTGACAACCGTGGTATATCAGACCGTATACCATAGGTATGACAAAACACTAATTATGCCACAAATGCATGGTGCCTAAGAACAGGCCTTAGCCATGGTATATTGGCCATATACCACACCCCCTCGGGCCTTATTGCTAAAATATCTAGCAGTGTTTACAAATCATTGCATAATATATTCAGCAAAAGCTACTACAATTGACTGATTTGGGGTGTAATTAGGGCAGTAAAAATAAATGTTGCAAAATTTATTCAGCAAAAGCTACACTCATGTGTCCTGGGAAATAGTTCCGCTGAACACAAATGGAGCATCAAATATCCAGCCGTTTCTGAAACAACAGTAGGGAACCTGCGTTAAGTCAAAGTAGTCCACTTCTCCCCCCCAAAGGCCTTTGAGCATGTGGGCAGGGAAGGGCAGTATATGAAATGTAAGAAAGTATAAAAACTAAAGCACACCGGACAAACCAAGCCTGAAAAGCTGCATGGTCCAGAAAAAACGCTTTTGGCTGTGGAGTCTCCAACAACACTGACAAATTACCTACTAAGTCTAGTCACAACTATGAAAGAGTAACCACTTGAAATCACATAATCTTATGAGTGTATGTGGATCCATTTCCATCATGCAATGTTCCTGCTTTTCCTACACTGCAGAATTGAAGTCCTCCACTCCCTGACAGGCCTAAGGTTAAAACTTGTAAGAAAATTCACTGAGAAATAGGTACTGTAATCTCAAAAACAAGATATTCTCCTTTCTCCCACTTTCATGCTCCAAAGGGTGCCAAAATCAATAATTTAGCTAATTTGACTTCTGCTTGCCCAGGAAAATAAACCAAAGTAAAGTAAACCAATCTGATAGATCATTTAAGAATATATAAAAGATGTATTGATAAAACATTTTGAAATGTCTTTTGATTAATCTTGAACAGACAAGATACAACTCCTCCCAGTTTGGCAAGGAGAGGAAGCTCATGGAAGTTTATGACCTTTTTTTGGTACACTTAAGAGAGTACTGGGAAGAAAAACTTGAAGCTAAGAACACGTGTGAAAACACCTAAGCCCACGCACCAACCTCATACCCGATTCTCCAATGTCCCCCAGTACTTTCTCAGAACAGCCCTGAAGACACAACCAATCTATTTAGGGAATGCAATCCCAAATGTCAAAGATCATTTCAGTGTGCAGCCAATAAAGGAAATCAAGTAAGAGAGATGGATTGAGAGCAGGGAGGTGGGCAGTGGGAGACATTGGGTAGACAGGCGGGCGGTGGCCAGTGAGGGGCATTGGCAGAGAAGTTTCCCTATACTCTGAAAATAAATACCAGATAATTTGAGGGACTAATTCCTGGTCCTCTGACCACAACTGGTCACATTACAGAAGACTAACAATAACGATAGATGAGCTCTTTCCGCATTATTGCCAAAGTGATATAAAACTGCACTCTACATGTTATTGTATGTCATGATCATGAATGACATACACAAATTCATTTATACATGCAAAAATACTTTATACAAGCGAGCACAGCCTCATCGACTCCTTATGAAGAAAGGTTTCCTGGAAATATCTTGTCCAAAATGAGACAAACAAATTCTTACCATAGGAGAGGAGTTCCTTGAAGAAAAAAATCTCTTTCACTTGGTGTCTAAGTTTCAAATCTCATATTTCCCCTTAACATTAACATATCTAAGGAGGATAGACTGTCAGACTGAAGCAAAGTTCAACAACAGGTGTTCCACTTCTTTTACTCCAGCCATTTCCATCATGTACAGTGCCCTCAGAGAGTATTCACACCCCTTGACATTTCAAAATGTTGTTGTGTTAGCCTGAATTTAAAATGGATTAAATTGAGGGTTTCGACACTGTACCCCATAATGTCAAAGTGGAAACTCAGGGATTTCACCATCCATGAGGCAAATGGTGACTGTAAAACAGTTAATGTATAATGTATAGTATACTGTATAATGGCTGTGATAGGAGAAAACTGAGGATGGACCAAAAACATAGTTACTCCACAATACTAACCTAATTGACAGAATGAAAAGGAAGCCTGCACAGAATAAAACATGTTCCAAAACATCCATCCTTTTTGCAAGAAGGCACTAAAGCAATACTGCAAAAAATGTGGCAAAGCAATTACATTTTTGTTCTGAATACCAAAAAATATGTTTTGCATTTGCCCCAAACACAACACATTACTGAGTACCACTCTCCATATTTTCAAGCATAGTGGTGGCTGCATCATGTTATGGGTATGCTTGTAATTGTTAAGGACTGGGGAGTTGTCCAGGATACATTTTTTTCACTGAATGGAGCTAAGCATAGGCAAAATCCTAGAGAAAAACCTGGTTCAGTCTGCTTTCCACCAGACACAGAGATTAATCCACCTTTGTACAGGAGAACCTATAACACAAGGCTATTCTACACAGGAATAGTTTATTATGAAGACAGTGAATGAACCTGAGTGGCCGAGTTACAGTTTTGACTTAAATCTGCTTGAAAATCTATGGCAAGGCCTGAAAATGGTTGTCTAGCAATGATCAACAATTTGACAGAGCTTGAAGAATTTTGAAAATAATAATGTTGCACATCCAGGTGTAGAACACTCTTAGAGACTTACCCAGAAAGATTCACAGCTGTACTTGCTGCCAAAGGGGATTCTAACATGTATTGACTCAGGAGGTTGAATATTTATCTAAATCAAAAGTGGTTTATTTTACAAATGTTAGAATTTTTCTTAGACTTTGGACAGAGTATTGTGTCAATCATTGACAAAAAAAATCCAATTAAATCCAATTGAATCCCACTTTGTAATGACAAAACGTGGAAAAAGTCTAGAGAAGTGAATACTTTCTGAAGGCACTATATCTAGTCTAGTGCACATTCTAGCCTAATTCACTCCTGTCCCAAAACAAAAACACATGTAGCCGACTTTATTTAAAGTGGCACAGAACATTGAAAAAAAAAAAGATACTTAAATTCCACAACACTATTTTCAATATCTTCAGTTCAAGGGTGTCTGTCACAATAGACAACCTCAGTTCCAAAAGTTTTGGGACAGGAGTGAATTAGACTAATTTACACTAGACTAGACACATGATATTATCCATTTTAATTTGGCGGAAAATCGACTCATTTGTTGACTGAGACTCAAGATTGTGAGTGGAAAATCACAAAACCTTTGCTCCCCTTGTCAGTTTAGGTTTGTTTCCGTCACCATATTTTGAGTTCACGCTTCATTTGTGCTGTATGAGCATCCTGTTCAGTTGGTGTTATTGGCAGTAACATTATTTTAGGGTATCCATTCCCTAAAACGGCTAATCCCAAACTGGGGTACGCACAATGTCGTCGAGGGTACGTCAAATAAAAATGTGATTCACATTTTCAAACAGTCCATTTAAAATGTTCAAACGTGGATATACCTCTGGTTAATGTTTGTTTCCTCACCTGAGTGGCCTCGTTTCACTGCCAAAAATATTAAACCATCTAGTGTTCCGCGAAATAACGTCAAATACAGGTAGCCTAGTCAGATAATTAACATCCAATCACATTAACAGTTACTCTCTCGCGGGAAATCTTCACTCTTGCACAGACATTTAGAAACTAAACATGACCATTTGAAAAATAAGACAGGAGTTTGAGCCAAAATGAAGACGACTTGAGTAGTAAAACATGTATAAAAGCAACAGATACCGTTAATAAGAAGGAGCTAGAAGTGTCTTATATGGTGAGCTACCGAGTGGCTAGGACAGGCAAGCCCCATACTATTGTGTGGGGCTTGCCTGTTTTAGGACTGAATTCTTCCTGCTGCCGCGGATATGGCTGGGACAATTAAGGAAGACATGCTCTTCTGGAAACCAGGACAGCATGAGAGGATATTTTTAAAGTACGGGACAGCTTTGTGACATCAAATCGACTTTGGTGGTCAAGATGTGTTTGGTATTTGTACTGATGGCGCAAAAGCCATGACAGGGAGACATAGTGGAGTGGTAACACGGATGCAAGTGGTTGCTCCCGACACCACTTGGGAACACTGCAGCATCCGCCGAGAGGCTCTTACTGCTTGAAAGACGTTTTGAACACTACAGTGAAAATGGTTAACTTTGTTAAAGCAAGGCCCCTGAACTCTCGTGTATTTTCTGCATTATGCAATGATATTGGTTAAGACCATGTAACACTTTTACAACATACAGAGAAGTGCGCTGGTTATCAAGGGGCAAAGTATTGACACTTGTTTTAATTGAGAGACGAGCTTATTGGTAAAACATTCATGCCCTTTGCAACCATGTACCTATGTGAAAGTGGATTCTCGGCCCTAACTCGCATGAAAACTAAATACAGGCACACAGGAAATGATTTAAGACACTCTCCAATACAACCCAACATTGCAGTCATGTGCATCCTTTCAAGCACACCCTTCTCATTAACCTGTGGTGAGTTATTCACAATTTGAGATGAACAAATAAGGTTTTATATGTAAGATGGCTAAATAAAGAGCAAAATTATTGATTATTATATATGCCCTGGCCCTATAAGAACTCTGTCACTTCCCATGAGCCGGGTTGTGACAAAAACGCACCAATTCTTACATTTATTAAACATATCGTATAGTGTGTGTGCCTCAGGCTTACAATGATGGCAAAAACATTTGAGAGTGCGCTGACCCTGGTGCTAGAGGGGATACGCAGCTGGAGGTTGAATGTTTGAAGGGTTACGGGACTATAAAAAGTTTGGGAACCAATGCCTTAGAACAGTTCTTTAACTTTTTCAGCCTGGGACCCAAATGAGAAATTGTGTGTTTTGCTGGGACCGAAATTTAGGTAAATGTACCAATATACAAAATGTAGGTACATTTACCAATATACGTAAATATTGGTACATTTCTTTGCCCTTATACCTAAAACAAATGCATTTTAGATAAACAAATAACAATGAAATAGCAATATAAATAGCTAGTCATGTTTATAAGAGAGTAACCGTGCCGTTATATGAATTTGTTCGTTTCGATTGACTCATTACTAAGTACTTCCCCACACAAAACACATTGAGGGATCTCCTCGTTAATTCTCAAAGTTTGTGTGAAAGAGAGAAAGTCATCGCTGTACTGGCTTTGCATGACGATTGAGCTCAGTCAGAACTTGTTGCGAGCATGAGTCCATTTGGCGAGTGGGAATTACAAAAAAAACAGTGGTTTACAGCGCATAATCTGCTGTTGAACGATAGCGCTGCAGCGTGTGACGCGGGGTGATCAAGAAAACTCCAGAAGAAATATCTGGTAAACCGCGAAGCACACCCGCATCTCCCTCTCCCGCAGCTGCCAAACTGAGCAGAGACCGCTGCTAAACAGAGAGCGCACTGAACAGAGACCGCGGTTGCACTTGGGCAAATCTATTCATTAAATAATTATACATGCACGGACACGTCGCGACCCACCACAGGTCCGCGACCGATACTTCAAGAACGGCTAGAATATCTAATCAGGGGACTATTTCAGACAAATTGTCAGGGGCGATGTGGTCATGTTCCATGACGAACAAGGGTCGGTAGCTAATGAGGGATTACTGTATTGTTTGACAAGGACTGAGACTAAAAAATCCAGGAAATAGTTGTGGAACGTTCCAGATCTTGGCGTATGCCTACTGAAGCTTTGGACAGTTTACCAGCATGTTTATATATTCCATTCTGATAAAGATCACCCTTCCTGTCAGAAAGATATATAAATACACACAGCCAAAAATCTCTGACAGTTTACTGACGCAAGTGAACGAACGTTTACAGTATTTGGTGTCATTGGATAGAATAAGTAGCTAAGCGTACATTATGTCCGCTCGAATTTGTATTTATACCCGAGTAAGATTCATATAAATGCATTAGTCTTGACGTAGCCTAGACTAGTCTTGACAGAACGGGAATTTGAATTTTAAAATCTAATGTTGACATCAAACACCAGCATAGGACATCAAACTTGATACAGCACACAATACAATGTATACAAACTAGTATTTGAATCCACTGTACTCAGAAGTATTGTAACAAATTGCCAATGTATACATTATAGCAAACATACTGAAACTGTCCTTAAATCTAATCTGTACATATTTCACAGATCACCCCTCAATCTTTTTATTTGCAATAGGGGTGGGTTCATAAACTTTGCCGAAGTACTAGAACCCCAAGGGACTTAAAATTGCCGTAATCACTCCTGTGCATCCCTTACAGAGAATTGTGCCTTCAGCACAGTGGATGGCTCCCAGCATCGGATCAACTTTAATGATTACAAGGTAAGTAGACAATTTAACAGTATATGCATGTGATTCTGACAAACTGATTACAATTATCTTGAGCAATTCCCAAACTTGGAACTACATACATTTTAGCTTAAAATCTACAGTGTATCAGTTTTCACATCTGATTGCGCCAGTAGCTGGATGCTTTGTGCATTTATGCCATTGTTTGATATCAAGTTTTACCCTCAATAGACAAGTTGTTTTTTTGTACCTCCTTGGAGTATCATTAGGCTCCATTTGAAAATACAGATTGCATTCAACTTACAAATATGTAATTGTGACTGCCCTCAAGCCTGGCCAAGATGGTGAGCACAAACTTAAGAGAATGGCCATGAGGGTAATGTCAGTCTCCACCACATCCAGTGTGTGAAAGTAATACCCAAAGACCTCAGAACCTACATTAATGCTGAATTTAGCTCTCATCCCATAAACTCTGAATACTGAATAAGAAACTGTGGTTAAGGTATCAGTGGAAGGAGTCCCACGTGTTGTCTGGAGTTACTGAGAAAACCACGTCAGGAAGTGGTCACAGCTTTGGCACAATCCCTTTGTGTACACGTCCAGCAGTATTTAAATTTTACTGTTTCATTTCACTTGAAAAGTCCAATTCAAATCAATCTTCTTAGGTGATAAATTCATCCCTATCATCTTCCTTTGCTTCGGTCGTCCTGGGTGCTACACACTTAGAGAAATTGAAAGAGTTTGGGCGGAATGCAGAACACAATGAACAGCTTCTGAAGTCACTTGGAGGTACGGCCAGCAGACCAGAGGTCAAGCTCACCCTGCTGCATAAAGGGCCGTCCTTCTGGGAAGGGTCTAGTAGAGGGAAAGGCAGCAGATACCAGGCTGGGCTTCAGCTGAGGAGAGCAGATGCTGGGGGGCAAAGTACAAAAGGGGTAATGGTGGTCTTAGTAAACACAGTCAAAGCCTACCTCCCTTATCACGCCTGTGGCAACAAGCCGAACAGTCACCGGAAGAACCAAAGAAGTCCAAAAGAAAGTCCCGACCCTGATGGAGGCTTGGGGATGGCTGGAGAGCCGAGGAAGAGTGAACCAATCAGGCCGCGAAAAAGGAAACAGCAAGGACACTGACAAAAGGGATGGTATAATTCCCTGAATGTTTGTCAGTTGCCATGGATCCCTCCACTCCTGGGGTTTTGCAGAGCAAAGTCAGGAGAGAAGAGTGCCAAGTCCATTGAGCACCAGCGAATCTCTTGCTGCATGCAAGACCAGGGCAGGGACAGAGAGAAGAGTAACATAAGCATTTCTGATGAGGATGAGGATAACCAACATGTTATGAAACACTCAGAGGCTGGCATGGCAAAGATAAAAGCAGAGGGCTGGCAGAATCCAACCAGTGCCCTTAAGATGGTTGACGAGAAGAAAGTTAAGAGGATTAGTTGCTCGCCAACACACTAGTCTGAAAGAGCTGCAGGTCCAAATAAACT
The DNA here is from genome assembly GCF_057628025.1 of Oncorhynchus mykiss. Lineage (NCBI taxonomy): Eukaryota > Metazoa > Chordata > Actinopteri > Salmoniformes > Salmonidae > Oncorhynchus > Oncorhynchus mykiss. Next base: position 57,509,726 of record NC_143030.1, read on the forward strand.
CAACAGATCGCCAGATTCATGAGCTGGAGGAGAAACAAAACGTCAGGCAAACTGACCAAGAGGCCCAGCAGAAGATAGTGCAGCCAGAATTTTGGGATAATGAACTAAAGGTAGAAGAGGGATATGAGAAAGACCTGGAACAGTTCCTGGAGATGAAGGTGAAAGCTGTGGAATGTACCAAGTTGGAAGAGTACAAAATGAAAATGCAAGGACTTGATTCCTCAAGAGATTGAATAGTTCTAAGGGAGAAAGTTAGTGTTCCAAGCCACATCTACTGCTGCTGCAAGGTGGACAAGGCCAAATGAGGCCTTGAAATCAGTCAAGAGCTCTTAGTCAGCATGGTAAATAGAAAGTTTGCTCCCAGAGAGAACTCCGATCTTCCTCATGCGCTAGTTCCTACAAACCAGATCAAGGACTTGCGGCCCTCGTGGCCAAGTCCGCTTAGAGACTGGTGGACACACTGGTCTGAAGCCCCAAGTCCAAATTCAGAAACAACCAAGGGTTGTGCATCGCGCCGAGATAACGATACATCTGGGCAGCACAATGGTTTGAATGAGGTAGAGCAAGAACTGAAACTTAACGGTTTAAAAACAAGCAAACCAGTAACTTAATGTGCGAGATAATTCAAACCGTGCAGGGATTTGTTCCCAGTTTTACATTACTATATTAAAAGGTTCTGTGTGGCAAAAAATTGCATTTCTTTAAGCAAGCATCTATTGTCCTCCCAAAAGTTGCTGAATAGCTTTTCCCATTTTGTTTGTCCACTGTTCAGGCACATTTGTTTGAAAGTAAGGACAGCATTTCTTTTTCACTGCACCGTTTCAAGACAGGTCTCTTGCTGCCATCTTGAATAAAATAGTTTCTTTAAACTGCATGGAATTTAAAGGAACAAATAACTGCCTGGATGTTCTTTCAAATAAAGTAACAATATGATTTTCATAAAACTTTAATTCAATTGCTTCATTCAAGACCATTAACAAAAGTACATAGGAGCGCCTGTGCAGTTCAGGATCAACCCAGTGATCTCCAGAGTTTAAATAGTCTCTAACTGCCGTAAGTGCGTACAGGCACAACAGATCACCCTCCAACACCGCCAGAGCACAATAGATATCCTGATCCTTAAGACAACTTAATTTTAATGCTTTGTTACCCTGCTCTTTTTTTACTGAAGTTAAAATGTATTTTTGTTATATTGTGATGTTTAATCTTTCACTAAGAAAAAAATGCACACATTACATACAGTATATTTCAACCAACAGGTATTTGGGATGCAGATCAGTATTATTTCTACTGGGAATAAAAAGCCATCCTTTCTTCATATTTTGGCAGTTGGGCTGGGGACAGAGGATATGTCAATTTTTTTTGTTTTTGTAGTTTAGGCACCGTATTCTTACATCAATGAAACAAAAAAGCAAAGGAGGTGCAAAAAAATAAAGTACATAGTATAAAACTGCTCGATATAAGATGCCATTAGGAATTCTGCACCTGGGGAAATTGCTTACAAAGCGTGTTAATAGCGAAAAGGTATTTAAAGGCTCCAGATTTGTGAAAGTAAATCCAAATCATAGCCACTTAAACATTCACAGACAACACAACACCATGCTTTCACTCCAGCTCTTGGATAAAGAGTTTAAAAAACTGCTCAAAAAAACCGAGCAGAGAAGTAGCCTCTGTTTTAGTCCACACATGAGAAACATCACCCTCCTTATGGAGGGAACTTTGCTTTATGCATTTTGTAGGAAAGCATAGTGAAAACCACTGGCAAATAATAATCATTTAGTTGCCTTAAATGAGGGAGAACAATGGAGGACAAGAAGCAGATGAGCTCTAATACATGCCCACACACAACTGGTTGCAGGTGCAGAATTCCAGACAATTAGGCAGATGGGACAAGACACTGCCACGCAACCGTCACCGATTCTAAACGCACAGAAACCCTCAAAACAAATTCCTCTAACTTCTATCATTTCTAAAAACACCTTATGCACAACGGTCACACGCACACACACTCGGAAGAGAGATCCCGCCTTGTATACTGCAGTACGAAACTGTATCAAGTACATCATACATGGGCAGCAGAGAACAAATGGAATGAGGGTTCCCTTGCAGGTGATGGAACATGGAGGGGTTACACATGCTTATTTCTCTGTGTGTATCAAGAGTGTGTGTAGGAGCATGTGTCCACAAGACAGCAAAAATCCCTTTCCATTGTTGTCATCCATTCTCGTTGCATTTCTAAATCAGGGCCCACCTAGTCAGATGGGAAGGGTTATATACTGCTCAGTCAATGACACCCGGTTGACGGGTCTTCCTCTCCACATTGAAGCCCTGTGTACAAAATAAAGTAGACCAGTAATAATAAAATCAACACACTTTATAGATAAAAACAAATTGTACACACATCAGAACTTATTATACAGCATTAAGTGTTCAAATGTGCGTACCTTTGAATTGTCAGGGCCGCGGGGCTGTCTCACAATAACTAGGCGGGGGGCACTAGCGTCATCCAGGGTGATGCTCTTGAGCCGGTTGACCAAGCGATCAGGACGGGGGGTTGCCACCGGTTTAGGCCCTTCACTGTGGGGGTAGAGAAACAATAGTGCTTTTTTAACCAACAATATACTGTCTATGTTTAGGATAACTGGGTCATAAATGAGACACAATTAGTAAATGTGGGGGCTAGAAATCCAATTTCACTTATTCAGTTCTATTGACTTTGGTTGCCATAAAGAAAACGGGCATCATTATTGGCTAAGTTGAGGTAATACTTCCGTTTCCGAACATTTTACCCTACTTCATGGTAATAGTACACCCCCCCCTGCAGTATTTACCTAACTCTGCGCACATTGCAGGCACTACATTTCCCTGTGCGTTGGTTGAGGATGACTGAAAACTCCACCTCATCCCCGGTCTGGAGCTCCAAGCCATCATGCACCTCTTTGACATGGAAAAACAGCTTCTTACTCTCGCCAACTTCATACGTGATAAAACCAAACTGGGGAGACAAGACATTACAGAATGAATAGGCATAGCGCTCATAGGTAGCCACACCAATACCTTGCATAATGAGAAAGTCCCAAAACAAATTAAACATTCTAATTACTTAATGTTTGGGTTACTTACCATACATACTTAAATAAACCACAGAATCTTTCAGTTCAATTTTGAAAGGCAATTTAATCATGTCCATCACCAAAAATGTTGACAAACATGATCAGATACCTGGTCCTTGACGCACTCCACCAGGGCTTTACGTTGGGGGACAACGTTGCAGGCCATCTTCTGTCCTGTCTGAGCCACTGTGCACAGCTGGAACTTCACCATCTCGCCTTTCTGCAGACAGTCTGCCTTGTTCGCCATGCCCACGATGCCAAAAGAGTAATTCTGACACTTAGTGCCATCTGAATGGGTACAGGTGGGGAGAAGAGGAACAGTCAATTTAGCCATTTGGTTATTATAGAGTAAGTGCATTAGTAAAAACATTCAATTGACTTGGACATAAACCTCCACTGCCAGTGGTGACTTACCTTCCTCCAAGAGCTCAATGAGCCCCTGGTACTCTGTCTGGGACGGGTCCACACTGCGCAGAGGGCGCACCACCTTCCCCAACATCACTGTCTCACCAACATCCTGCCCCACACCATTCACTGCAATAACAGAACACCATTAGCATACTCACTTTGAAGGTTGATACATAAATGCTTCACTATAGAACTGATTGTGGTGCAAACTCAAACAATAACTAAAGCATTTCACTGCCTACCTGCTACCACCTTAGTAACCTTCTCAGCACTGACTTTGTTTCCTTTGCCCTTGGACAGGGTATATTCCACAGTGTCGCCCAGCTCCAGGTTCTCCAAGTCTCCACACAGCTCACTGGAACAAACAGGCAGCAGGAAACAACCAGGCAGCATGAAAAACATGGGGCAGATCTTTTTTGGATCTAATGTCACACCAACCAACATTTTATACTTAGCTTGCATGTGTTGAATAGTTGTACCTGTAATGAAAGAAAATCTCTTGATCATGATTGGCTGTCTCTATGAAGCCAAAGTTGTCTTTCAGGGTGGCAATGTATCCCAGCAGCCTCTTGGTGTTGACAGTGCGGTTGAGGATCTTGATGGTGACAGCGCTCTGTTGGCCCGTCCTCTTTACCTCATTGATGGAGAACTCCACCTAGAGGATAAGGTTGAATTTACAGCACATGAAAACAGAGCCAACTCATTCTCTCTTTGGGGTTTGGTAAATTGCCATTTCAACAAAGCAAGTTTAAGCCAGTGTGAACTTGTTTGGTTTTCAGTACCTTGTCTCCTGCCTGTGGCTGGGTAGCTCCCTCCAGATCTTTGACGTGGTACGACACAGTCAGTTTCACTCCACAGTCCTCATAAGAAATCACTCCCTCTTCTGCTTCCTACATGAGGACAGACATAAAACGGATTAGACTGACAGTTCCAGTCAAAGGCTGGCTACTGCACTCCTCTCCAGAAATCAGGCATTCAACTGTTACAAGTGGATAACACCACTGCTGAGCATTAGGACACGTTCTAATACTTCAGAAAAATGCATTCAGCCTGGCAAAAATAAATAACTGATATGACGAGGCTGGATAGTTGAAAGTAAAAGAGTAGGATAATGTTTTAATTCATCCAAGCCGGTGCACATCAGTAATAACTTCAAAAGAAGGAAGGGCGGAATGATGCATTTTAAAAGTTTAGGAGTATATCAGATGAACAGCAGTAGCAACTTCTTGTTAAAGCTAAAGTGCAGATGACTGGCACCAAGATGTGCTTTGGAATGTGTGATGCACCTCGTTAGTAGTCAGTTAGCATTGACTAGTGTTTGAAATCAACACCTTTGTACAAACAGTGTTAAATGTAGGGCTGTACCCCACCCAAAAAGAAAACCTGAGTTGATCTTTCAACCAATTAAATCAACTAAACGCACTGAGCTTGTCTGATGCTTTAAGCACACAGATGAAATAATTTAGACAAATGACGAGGGAGTACGAATGCAATTGATTTGATTGTGCAGGGCAGGGCTCAGACTTGCTGCACTGTGTTAAAAAAAATTTTTTTTTTTTTTTTTTAAAGCCAGTGACAAGCACCCATTCTCTCCTCCCTGCTGCGGTGACCACCACAGAACAAATCAGCTTGTATTAGGTGCATGTGACAAATACAAACAGTGAAATGCTTACTTACGAGCCCTTAACCAATATAATGCAGTTAAGGAGAAATAAGTGTTTATAGCGCTGTCCACATTGCTGTAACAATCACAGCCAATTCTGACTGAAGTCGTGTTACTGAAATCCCTAATTTCTTTAAGGAAAACATTCCCTAAACCCTTACATGACACCTGTGTCACATGCACGTGACCAATAGGGCCTGGCCTATAGAACATCAATCACATCAACAAATTGGTTATAAACTCAGAACATCGTAACGTCAAAACAGATGCACTCAAATGGGGGAATGTTTACTGGTTGCTCAGGAAGTAAAGGGGAAGTTAGATGTGCGGAATACATTTTGGAGATCAAGAAGTTAAGGCGCAAGCGCTGTGTACGTATTATTTGTGCCAAACAGGTGCTGTTCGATTACAATATAATTTTCCCGACCGTTTGGAACAAAGTGAACACTAAATAAAATTATATTTAAATCGAAGAAGCTTGAAAGAGCTTAATGATAATGACATTAGTTATTAGTCACAATAGAGATCACGCGGCTTATTATTATTATTTTTCAGACAATTTGGAACAGTTACACTAAATAAAACCAGAGAGGCTGAAAAGCAAAGCTTAAAAACAGCTACATTTCTGAACTTGTTTATCCGACGTGTTGTGGTTACGTGAGGCTTGGTGCTCACGGAATAAATAGGCTATTAAACAAACCGTAAGCAAGCAGGATCTTCAACTGATCGGCATTGCAATAGTATTAAAATTGTCATTGGTGGGTTTTGAGGTGTCACTGTAGAATTGGTGGTGTTACGGCCAAAAGTAGTAGTAGCACATTTGTATAAGTAATAAAATCAATTTTTGATAATGATCCTAAGATATGAATCAAGTTTTTTTTAGCTACTGCTCAACTAAAGAAATCTTGGTCGACCAAAAGCCTATAGACCAAACAGTCGACTTAAAACCTCTTGGTGTTAGGGGGCAGTATTTTCATTTTTGGGAAGAAAAAAAACATTCCCGTTTTAAATGAGATATTTTGTCAGGAAAAGATGCTAGAATATGCATATAATTGACAGCTTTGGATAGAAAACACTAACGTTTCCAAAACTGTTAAGATATTGTCTGTGAGTATAACAGAACTGATGTTGCAGGCGAAAGCCTGAGAAAAAATCCAATCCGGAAGTGCCCCAGGTTTTGAAAGCGCTGCGTTCCAATGACTCCCTATATGGCTGTGAATGTACCATCAACGAGCTTACGCTTTCCCCAAGGTGTCTACAGCATTGTGATGTAGTTTTATGCATTTCTGTTGAAGAATAGCCGTATGGGGGCACAATGCGTAAGTGGTCACATGGTGGCTCCGAGAGAGATTCTCGCGTAAAGTGCAGAGGTAGCCATTACTCCAATCGGTCCTAGAGAAAAAGGAATTGTCCCGACAGATATATTATCGAATAGATATTAGAAAAACACCTCGAGGATGGATTCTAAATAACGTTTGCCATGTTTGTCGATATTATGGAGCGTTGTGGTGACCGCAATTTCCGGGCGATTTCTCAGCCAAACGTGAAGAACGGAGCTATTTCGCCTACAAAAATTATATTTTGGGAAAAAATTAACTTTAGCTGTCTACCTGGGAGTCTCGTGAGTGAAAACATTTGAAGTTCAAAGGTAAACAATTTAATTTGATTGATTTTCTGATTTCCGTGACAAGTTTGCCTGCTGTTAGGGAGGGCTTGGTCGGTAGGGATGTCATTGTCTCATCGCACACCAGCGACTCCTGTGGCGGGCCGGGCGCAGTGCGCGCTAACCAAGGTTGCCAGGTGCACAGTGTTTCCTCCAACACATTGGTGCGGCTGGCTTCCGGGTTGGATGCGCACTGTGTTAAGAAGCAGTGCGGCTAGGTTGGGTTGTGTATCGGAGGACGCATGACTTTCAACCTTCGTCTCTCCCGAGCCCGTACGGGAGTTGTAGCGATGAGACAAGATAGTAGCTACTACAACAATTGGATACTACGAAATTGGGGAGAAAAAGGGGTCAAATTCAAAAAAAGGCTAAGCTGTGTTCCAATATATTTCACTTGTGATTTTCATGAATAGGAATATTTTCTAGGAAGATTTGTCCATTGCGTTATGCTAATTAGTGTCAGATGATGATAATGGTCCCGTTCACGGGCAGGGCGTCACTACAGGTTAACCTGTTAGAGTTCTAGGGGCGCTATTTCATTTTTGGATAAAAAACGTTCCCGTTTTAAGCGCGATATTTTGTCACGAAAAGATGCTCGACTATGCATATTCTTGACAGTTTTGGAAAGAAAACACTGAAGTTTCAGAATCTGCAAAGATTTTGTCTGTAAGTGCCCCAGAACTCATTCTACAGGCGAAACCAAGATGATGCATCACCCAGGAATTAGCAGAATTTCTGAAGCTCTGTTTTCCATTCTCTCCTTATATGGCTGTGATTGCGCAACGAATGAGCCTACACTTTCTGTCGTTCGCCCAAGGTCTTAGCAGCATTGTGACGTATTTGTAGGCATATCATTGGAAGATTGACCATAAGAGACTACATTTTCCAAGTGTCCGCCTGGTGTCCTGCGTCGAATTCGGTGCGCAATTGCCAGCTGCTTCTACTTTACCATTTGATTCAGGGGAGAAAGCATGTGTCCAAGAACGATGTATCAATGAAGAGATATGTGAAAAACACCTTGATGATTGATTCTAAACAACGTTTGCCATGTTTTCAGTCGATATTATGGAGTTAATTTGGAAAAAAGTTCGCGTTTTGAGGACTGAATTTTCGGATTTTTTTTGGTAGCCAAATGTGATGTATAAAACAAAGATATTTCTAATACACAAGGAATCTTTTTGGAAAAACTGAGCATCTGCTATCTAACTGAGAGTATCCTCATTGAAAACATCAGAAGTTCTTCAAAGGTAAATGATTTTATTTGAAGGCTTTTATGTTTTTGTTAATGTTGCGTGCTGGATGCTAACGCTAATGCTAACGCTAAATGCTAACGCGAAATGCTAACGCTAGCTAGCTACTTTTACACAAATGATTGTTTTCCTATGGTTGAGAAGCATATTTTGAAAATCTGAGATGACAGTGTTGTTTACAAAAGGCTAAGCTTGAGAGATGGCATATTTATTTCATTTCATTTGCGATTTTCATAAATAGTTAACGTTGTGTTATGCTAATGAGCTTGCTGATAGATTTACACAATCCTGGATACAGGGTTTTTTTCATAGCTAAACGTGACGCAGAAAACGGAGCGATTTGTCCTAAACAAATAATCTTTCAGGAAAAACTGAACATTTGCTATCTGAGAGTCTCCTCATTGAAAACATCTGAAGTTCTTCAAAGGTAAATGATTTTATTTGAATGCTTTTCTGTTTTTTTGTGTAAATGTTGCCAGCTGAATGCTAATGCTAAATGCTACGTTAGCCATCAATACTGTTACACAAATGCTTGTTTTGCAATGGTTGAGAAGCATATTTTGAAAATCTGAGATGACAGTGTTGTTAACAAAAGGCTAAGCTTGAGAGCTAGCATATTTATTTCATTTCATTTGCGATTTTCATGAATAGTTAACGTTGCGTTATGGTAATGAGCTTGAGTCTGTATTCACGATCCCGGATGGGGAGATCAGAAAGGTTAATGGAGTCAGCCTTAGTTAAATGCCATATCTCCTTAGGAACTAGTAAAGTAAATTACAAGACTGCAAAAGTGAGAATAACATGGTTTTACAGAGGAATTGATTAGGACTGAAACCACAGTCAAACATGGGGTGAGGAGCACATTCAGCGGGCATAGACAACACCACTGACCTTTACTACTTTACCCTTGAGAAATATGCACAATTAGTCTACCCATTTGAGCATACATGGCAACTACAATATGTATGTCTGCAGCAATGTGAAGAGCAAGGTTAGGAAATGAGACTGATCTAAGCAATTGGGCAAAAACCTATACATTATGAATTTTATTAAGGTAACTTAGGGGAATTTGTCACAGTTGCCACGTAAAATGTCTGGCAAGTCAATGTCATATCTAGCTAACATGAGACAAAATTAGTGGTTAGTACTTTGCCTCAGTGTCAACCCAGTAGGAAAACATTCTGATAGATGTATCTATCTAGCGTTGTTCAACTTGATGGCATCATGCAAAGACAGAACTCCTACCTTGTCTTTTTTCTAATGGAGAGAAGGAGCATGAGGGGGAAAGGGTGAAAGGAGAAAGCAAAGCAGAGAATTAGAACTAAGGAGTCAAATTAAATGGGCTGAAAAATGCCTGATCGTAAGGGGAAATGTGTGCGTGCGGGTCTCGGAGCAGTTATACATTTCGATACTGATCAGACTAGGAGGGGATGAGGAAAGAAAAGGCAAAGAAAGATCAGGCAGGGAAGGACAAACATGTACCGTCAAAATATAAAAAGGCAAATGTTGACAATGTCGCTGTGGGTTCCCAAGTGCTGCCCTGGGTGCTTTCGTACCTTCTCTTTGGCCTTGCTGGGGCTGGCACTCTTGTTGTTGGTGATAGCTGCTGTGGCCTCTTTCTCCACCACACCCACAAAGCGCTGCTCAGACTGGGTGTGGAAGGAGACTGTGCCCTTGGGCAGCTTCTTGATGCGCACTGCGTGGTTCCTCTGGGCAGACAGCATGTCCTGCACAGGAGAGGGAGAAAAAAAACGGTTTCAATGTGTGTTGGTGTTCAATAATGCTCTCATTGAGTTGGCGCACTCACAATACAAACCAGACAGAGACCAAAATACATTTGGAAAACAATGTGCCTAGGAAAAGTGAATGGGTTCAAAAGTGACATTTCCTAATATTTATAAGAATTTACTGGATGTTCATTTCAAAATCAAGAGTTTCCCACTAAACTAACAGCCTTGGAAGATTGACAGAGAAAAAGAGGGAAGGTGAGAAAAGGAATTTTAAAGACAGCAATTGTATATTGAAAAAACGGACCATGGGCGTTCTCTCTGGACTCACGGGCACAACTGTGAACTCGACTTCATCAGAGATGTGCAGCTGGCCCTCCTCCAGCACCTCGCTAAAGTGAAAGAACATCCTGGCGTCCCGGTCTACACACTTGATGAAGCCAAAGCCGTCACGCATTGCAGCGATCACACCCTATAGGACAGAGAGCCGTTAACACACAGCAGAGATGCCATCGACTCTGCATGTAGACTGAAGAATCTGCTGGGACTGAATGGGATGCGTGAGTTTACGAGCTGCATTAGTTTCCCGATCCTTGTGTTTTCATCACTAATTATATGGACGTATCAGGATTGGGCAAAAGCAGCCCTTAAACTGCTTCACTGAGTGCTTTGATTTTACTTTAACCGAGATTAAAGAAACCGTGCACTGCAGATAAAATGCCAATCCTTCCCTTTCATTCGGGAATGTAGGTTTACGCTCTTCCATTTAATAGATAACAGTTTGGAATATGAAATCAATTTTAGGAATGCAAATTTCAGGTTGCCATATTCATTGATTAAAAAAAGCTTTCTCAAATGAACTTGTGAGCGTACCATAGATCTCCTCATGGTCCTTACCATCTCACGGGACTCCTTAGTGAAGTGGAAGGTGTCAGGCAGGATGTCGATGTTGGTGGCCCGCTCCAGCTTGTCCCTGCGGTCTGTTGAGATGTTGAACTGCACATGGTCGCCCTCCAGCAGGGTCACTTTGGACTTGGTATCCTTCTCGCCGAAAAGCAGCTCCTTGTCCGTGAAGCTGATCCTAGCACAGATGCGGCCTGGAAGCGGATCATTCTAAAAGATTGGGAGGAACAATACAAATAATCCAGGATTCAGTAAAAACCAAGCTCAGGTTAATTCTGAGTATGCAGGCATCTCGTAAGTTGCGGACCTGGTTCTTGGTTGGAACTTTAGGGATGACTTTGACGACAGTGCCTTCAAACTGCTCAATGCTGATGTCCTCAAATATGACTGTTCCCTGGGCGAGCAGCCTCACGTCGGTGGCCACCTCTTTCCCCTAGAGAAAAAAACAAAATGCTTTATAGCGGATTTATGCTTGATTCGGCAATGTGGTCTAAAGGCTCTGTACGGAGGGTCTAACGCAATTGCGGAGGCCAAATCAAGCTCCATACGCGATGCCATGCACCTCCCAAATTTTGTAACAATGCAGAGGGCTCCATATAGCTCCGCATTGAGATGATTGGTTGACGCTAAGTGGAAGAGCATGTGTAAACACAGCTTAGCTCCACGAAACGCAAGTAGTATGAATGCCCTGACATCTGCAGACACCGTAACGCCATAAATGCTTTAGTTACTTCAATGTTGCTCTTTTCCTTTCCATTACGACATTCTATTCCATATTTACAGGCTCATGGCATCAATATGTATTCAGAATGTATACATGAGCAGGAGTAATTTCTGTTGAACAGACTGTCATTAAACAGCCATTGCTTGATTTGACAAGTTGAGTCCCTAACATAAGAATAACTTGATTCCAATACTGGCCTCATATTCTATACTTTTGCAAGCCATTAGAACGAGTCCCTAGAGTTGGCTAGCCAGAACGGTTCCATGTGATGCCACCTACGTTTCTCTCTTTGATGGTGAACTCCACGTCGTCGCCGGCCTGTAGGGCCTCCAGGTCACCCTTGAACTCGCTGTAGTGGAAGAAGATCTCCTTAACCACGTCAGCCCTCTCAATGAACCCAAAGGCCTCCTACCAGACAAAAGGGTTATAGATTAGATTATAATCAGGCACATACAGTAGCCAATGTCCAGCCAGGAATCCACAAGGCTCTACTGTGGCTTTACCTTGGTGGCACAGACAACCCCCTGGCACCTCATCTGTTTCTTCTTTACCAGGACGATGTTGTGAGCACTGACTGCACCAGTGCTGAAACACAGAATATACCATGAGGAAAAGGCTACGGTAGTATGCAATCAAAACATTTTAAATTGTGAAACAATAAGACACTTGAAAAACAACTCACTGCTTGTTGGTTTCCATGTAGAAGCTGACTTTGTCTCCCGTGTCCAGGTGCATGTTTCCCTCTATGTCATCCGGGGTGTAGGTCAGGTAAAACACCTCCTGCGTGGGAAGGAATCCATACTTTACATTACATTGACTACCAGCCTTGTCATGAAAAGTATCTTTCTACAGGCCATTTGACAGTCTTACCCCGTTTCTCTCGTAACACACACTGCCAGTGGGCACCTGCCCCGGTGCAGATTTGCCATCTAGGTGAGTGGGAATCGCTGAGACAACCTAAAAGACAGCAACAACCACAGGGGGAGATGGTTAAGAATGGCATTTGGGTGATTCAACACGATTGCCTTACTATAAATCAGTGCACGTAAATAAGGAAATTACAATCAATCATTCTGTGGAAACAAACTGGTTGATTTTCAAAAGTATATCAATGTAGACACTACTGCATGAGAAGTGAAATGCTTGAAATGCCAAATTTCTTCATTTGAATGAGTGAAGGCCATTTGAAGAAAAGGCTATTTGAAGAAAATGCTAATAAAACAATGGCTATCAAAATATTACAGCCAATCAAACCTATTCAATTTACTGAATTAATTTGTCATTCCTTTGAAAATAAGCCTTCAACTTAATTTAGGCAGAACTTTAGATAAAGATTTAGGCTGTTTTGTTTAAACATCAAATCCCACCTCCACCCGTGAACACCATCACCACACAACATGTATGTCGAGGACAGTCAAGCCCATTGTAAATCTCCATGGAAACAGACAATATTCCTAGCATTTCAGATAAACAGACCACGGCCAACATAAATAACAATACAATTGTGGATTTAAAATCAGAGGGGTGGGGTTTGTATTAGGAATTACACATCTATGAAACTATTAATAAACAAAAATTATTTTAAAGATTCACAATGAGCTTGAACATACACCCAACTGACGAACAAACACCGACATTGAGGTGACAGGGACAAAAACAGAACCAAAAGTAAAATGGTGTTCCTTAACTGGATGAATATAACCATGCAGCACAGTAAAGGGAGAGGCGTGCGAGTCTGGCCCCACCTGGCCCGAGATGCGCTCCTCTGGAAGCACCTCTGGTTTGATCTTAAGCAGCTTCACTGCTATGGGCTTGCCAGTGCGCCTGTCTGAGGACACTTCAAACTCCACATCATCTGGAGAGGCAGAGGGGAAGAGAGATGGAAGAAAACGGGTTGTGAGAAAATGCGTTTGACACCAAATGCTGACCGGACATTCATGGAGGTCAATCGACTTAAAAGCTGCCCACAGTAGCTTGTGAAGAGACCAGGACAGAAATCTGTTGTTACCACTTAACCAAAATGATTTTTTTTTAAGGAATTCTCATTTTTGGCCAGATAAACATTATGTGGAGTTTCCCCAGACAGATTAATCCTAGTCTCAAGGAGAATCTCATTTGAAAATGTTTAGTCCAGGATTAATCTGTGTCTGGGGAAACCACCCCTAAAAGCTTGTGTTGTTCAGTACAAGGCTGGTGGATGAGACTAGACTACTAAATGACTAGAAGCAGCACTGGACTCACCTCCTATCTTGAGCTCCTGCAGGTTGCCGTTGTACTGGGAGCAGTGAAAGAAGAGGCGCGCCTGCCGCTCCGAGCACTGGATAAACCCGTAGGAGGTGAGCAGCTTCTCCACCACTCCAGTCTCCCTGATGCCCGCCGCCGTGCCGTTGGCAAACGCTGTGTGCCCGTTGTTGTGGAGCATGCCAGGGTCAAAACTCATCTGAGCAGAACAAGAACAGACATTATTTTAGAAAAATAAAATAAAAAAAGGCTGACAAAATACAGCTCTGAACATTGAACGTGAGCAGATGTGAGTTTATGAGTGGGATTGTGTAAATGTATATGATAGAACAATTATCTTTCACAAATGAAACTCCCACATACGTCAATAAGATCTAATTTACACACAATCCATTAAATTGTGTTTCCTGACTAATGGTTGAACCAAAGTTTGGAGAGACTAACCAAAAGAGCTTTCTGGTGTTCTGACCATTTCTCTTCTGAATGCAGGTAAGTACAGTTGGCCAACCCCAGATGTTTTTTTATGTTGATTGAGACCATTCACTACCAATAAAGGCCACACTGTATAGTTATTTCTAGTTGGCTCAAGAGAATCCTCCACTTCTATTCACTCAGTAACTATTGCAACTAAAATAAACAAGCACCCCTGGATTGACAAAGTTGGGAACATCATACATTGTTATAGGACTTATCCAAACCTACTACAAAACCATTGCATCTCCCATTGACTAGCAAAACGCAACATGAACTGGGTGCTACAATATGACTTCACACAGAGCCAAATGTTCATTAATTTATCTCCTTCAAAGTAATTAAGAGCCACTGCAAAACAAACCATGCGGTTAGCTAACATCCCCCTGGCAGTCATTACCACTGTGGGTGCAACTGATGCGATTCCCACACAACATGCCCACTTACTGATCTCTGATACAGGGGGGTCCGCTTGTGTTTTTTGTGGGAGACAGAGAAGGAGCGGGGGATAGCCACCGCAGAGGTGGAAGGAGCAGTATTACGTGCCAAAGGGGGTTCAGAGTGCACCCTCTCCATATCCAACAGTGGGGTCGGGACTGGGAAACACTGTTGGGAGGGTCAAAGGGTGATTTGGAGATTCAGATACTTGGCGCTGTGGTTCTGCTCATGAGTTCTCATTCCATTTCACTGTAGCTTTCTAGGTCTTTGAAGTTATTTTCTTACACCAATTGTAAAAGTGAGGGGTAATAATAATAATAATAATAAGTAATAAAAATAAAAACAGATCGATACTGACCGTGGGAATCCTAATTACATAAGAGAAACTCATAAATTAAGTTATTAGCAGAGACCTAGCATCTAGTATTATGGATGGAAATGTGCTGTTTGGCTCTACAACACTAAAATGGGGGGGGGGGTTAATGTCCAGGCGAGGTAGTCTTTGAAACACCTACAATAATCAGCCTGATCAGTAAAACTAAACATTTGCCATCAACATCTGACGGAATGGAACAAAGCGTTGAGAAAGGTGGTCATGTAACATTTTAAGTTATCGTTATTGCCTGAATTACTGTTAAAATAAGAGTTGACAGAATCAGAAAGTGCTGATGTGAAAGACAGTTTAGACAGAAGCATGTCTACACAGTAAGATGATAGTGGGTACATGAAGGGTCCCAGAGCAGCCTCATCTGTTAGGTCCCTTACTAGCATAGCATCAATGTTGAAAGTTGAAATTCCCAGTAGTTAGTGGATTGAGTGGTCTGTCCTTAAAAGGGATGAATAATCCCATTTGCTGGTTCGATAATTAAGATTCCAGACTAAGCGACATTGAACGGCACCAGCCATCGGGGAAACAGTTTAAAATCAACTCGTCTTACAAACTAGCCTACCGTAGCTTATTTCAGTCTAGTTATTAATTGGGAAATAATGTCAAACTAACATTGTATAAATCGTTTTATTTATTATTTCTTTTGAGCATTAACATCACCTGAGGGGTGCACTACAAAGCAGGATCAATGAGTTAACCAGCTAACTTGACAAAGCAGCGAAATTTGAAATGGGCATGGTATAATTGACTCAACCAAAAACACGTTTTGCTTTCGTAATAAACCAGAAAATCAATAGTATTTTCTTCACCTCTGCATCAGAATCTGCTTTGTAGGTCACGAAAAATATATTTTAAAGTCACCCTTTATTCTCACTTCATGTTACATTACACTCTAGAGGTCGACAGATTAATTAGGGCCGATTTCAAGTAGATTTTTTTGTTGTTCACACCTTTATTTAACTAGGCATGTCAGGTAAGAACACATTCATATTTTCAATGACGGCCTAGGAGGCAGAAAGACAGATTTTTTACCTTGTCGGCTCAGGGAATCCAATCTAGCAAACTTACAGTAAACTAGTCCAACACACTAACCACCTGATTACATTGCACTCCACGAGGAGCCTGCCTGTTACGCGAATGCAGTAGAAGCCAAGGTCAGTTGCTAGCTAGCATTAAACATATCTTATAAAAAACAATCGATAGACTGTCGTTGCTCCAATGTGTACTTAACCATAAACATCAATACACAAGTATATATTTTTTAAACCTGCATATTTAGCTAAAAGAAATCCAGGTTAGCAGGGAATATTAACCAGGTGAAATTGTGTCACCTCTTGCGTTTATTGCACGCAGAGTCAGGGTAAGTCTATGATTTGATAGAGCAGTCAGACTTTAGGGGTGGTCGGCAGCAGCAGGCTCGTAATAGTCAAAGGTATATGGTTTAGAGAGAAATAGTCAACGTGTTATAATTCCTGTAATAACTTGCGGCTGAACTTGAAAGGGGTTCTTTCACTATTTTACCGTTCATGTCTTCAATAGAGAAGGTCTTGATCTACTTCAATTAAGGTCTGTGTTTCGTGCACGCTTAAACCGCCTCGGCGTTTTGATACCCGTGTAAATCTCACTCGGATAAGGTAACATTTGTCAACATATTTTCATAAATCCACTATACAAAAAAATATGATCTTTGCTTATATTTAGCCAATATTGAGCAGAGTTACCTTGTCCTTGGTGTAAGCCTACATGAAACACAGACCTTATTTTAAGTGAATCTAAAAATATCCTATGGAATAAATGAATGAAGGAACCGCTTTTCAGATTTTGCTAGAAGGTGTCATGGGAATTATGACTCGCACTTTCGTAGTCAATTCTTACCATGCCCATTATAAAAATTGGATTTCCTGCATATAGAAATTTGTTTTTGTTTTCAACATTCATCACAGGTAACTTAAACTATTTGTATTCAAACAGTTGAGAGTATTTGTCTCCTAAGCAGACTCTTTAGTATCATTGTCACTTCAGAGCTGTGTGTGTTCTAAAACTTCTTAACTGGGAACATTGAAGACCCATGAAAGCTGGTGGTTCATTTTAACATGTTCTCATGTTATTTGAGACTAAATTGATTTTATTTATGTATTAAGTTAAAATAAGTGTTCATTTAGTATTGTTGCAATTGTCATTATTACAAAAATGTGTTTTTTTTGTCCTCCAATAATCGGTATCGGCCAACCTCTGTTACACGCCCATTGTTTTCCTTTGCCTGTCCTAGATCACCAAGACAAAAACAAACTTCAGTTTGTTTATATTGCCTACATTAGACAGAAATCGCAGCACTAATCATATCCCACACCACTAATTTCAGGTGACATGGGGCATGGCACACAGCATTTACAGCCTTAAATTGTGGTGGGTAAAAGCAAATTTGAAACATAACCAAATCCCAAGTAACCTTTAGACCAACCTGTAACTGCTTGACTGCACCTGAGCAGAGGCTAGTCTCGGAGCCCCGAGGAATGGAAAGGTAAGGCCAGTCAGAGCAGAGAGAGGTAGGGCAAGGTGGGTGAATGGGTGTTCGATGGGGGGGAGGGGAGACGGAGGGAGGTGGTGGGGAAGATGGAACTTACGGATCGGCCGTATGGTGACAGGCTGAGTCCGATGGGGGAGGTGCTGCTCAGGTCAGCGCTAATAAACGCGGCAGGTGGCGACGTGGGCAAGGTAAACTCAACAAAGCCTTTCCAGGGGCTGCCCATATTTTTCCATAAACTCAAGCCAAACTCCACCCCTTTGTTGTACTTGATAACTGGTTTGCTTGACTGCCTCGATTTGTTATTTTTTTGCTCAACCACCCAATGATACACCTCTGGATGTCTGCAAGGGTGAAAATGGGAAAGGGACAAAAATAAATAAAGGGGGAGGCAAAAAGGTCAGCCAGTGAACAGTGTCACAATTAAGGGAAAGGTCTGTGGGTGTGAGGAGACAAGGGAAAAGGCTAGATATGACCAGGTAGAAGGGCAGGATAGAGAGGCAGAGGAAAGATTGCTAAACTTCAATAACGAAGTAGGCCCATGACAGGGAAGACTGGCTCACTAAAAGCCTTTAACTGTGCTAAAGCTCTCTACTAGAGTTAGTGCAATTAATTTCTCTTGTTACCAATTTATCTAAAACAAGTTGAAGAATGATTCAGCCCTCTCAAGTAGACGCAAAGGTCAGTCATAATTTGAGGTACAGGATGGTTAGTCCAACTGCATCTGAAATTCAAGTCACTCAAGTAAATTAGGGGAGCCGTTGTGCATGTTGTCACCAAAAAAAGCAAGTTTATTTATGATATCAAAAAAACGACCATCTGGGTAAGGGGCAATATTCCCCGCCTTAGTTAAAATGGTAGCGGATGTGCACACGTACAATGGCAGAATTGTTGGGACATTTTGTGGTTTTTTTTGTTCATTATCATAACAAATATATCTCCACATTCCTGGCCTATGACAGCACACCAGGGGAGCAGACTGGAACTTGGGAAGGTGTTTCTTTCTTAATTGGTTCAACGTCAAATTTAACACGAGCATCAATTTGTAGATAAAATGCCATGTGATAAACCATTACAGTAGTTTGCAAATGCATTTATTAATGGCGTCCTATCAAATCAGTCCTTGATATGTGTAGATAAGTGAAAGCAAAGTATATGCAAAGTAAATACATTTGACATGCAACTATATTTGGACATGGCGGGGCTTATATAAAGGATGCCTTTCTAGACACAAACAAGAAACGTAAGAAACAAAGTTATTTAAGAAACAAAGTTATTCAAAACCACAACAAATTTATGAAATAAGTAAAACAAAGAAAAAAATGGACCTACCTTGATTTGGAGTCTTGAAACTTCTGGTCGTCTTGAACGCCTTTGCAGATCTCACACACTTATTTGTTACAGGTTTCTGGCACAAGTTCTAGATACGAGTAGCATGAAGCAAAAGGGAGAAAAAATATTTTAAAAGGCAAAAGCAGGTGCAATAGTGCTTGAAAAAAAATAAACAGAGCAAGAAAAGATAGACGCAGGAGATCAGATGGTTAAAGGAACTGGGTGGGGAAAAATAGAAGCCCTCTAGGCACCCCAGGGTAGAGTCGGTGGTGAGGATGAGGGCGGCTGGGAGTAGCGTTGGGACGTGTGCTTTGTCAAAGCTGTTGAGTAGGCACAAACTTCTGGTCTCAGATCAGTTATCTTCACGGTTTTGCAATGTTGGCAAAGGATTGCTTCTCTTGAGTGTGTTTCGATTGGGCAGGTGTGTATCTTGTGTCTTTGGTGTTTTCTTAGTTTAGTTGCTTCTAGATTTTCCTTTGAAGTGATCCTTTCCTTGAGTTGTTGCGACTGTACGTTTCGGGATGTTTCTCTTGAATTTGTTTCTTCGTTGTGATCTGAACTTGAAGAAGCAGTTGCGTATGGTACAAAAAAAAATTCAGTTCCGTTTCACTTCATACTGTTGAGAAAAAGAGATCCACTATTAGTTTAACCTGTTGAGTGTAGGGGCAGTATTTTGATTTTTGGATGAAAAACATACCCAAATTTAACTGCCCATTTCTCAGGCCCAGAATCTAGAATATGCATATAATTGTCAGATTAGGATGAAAAACACTAAAGTTTCCAAAACTGTCAAAATATTGTCTGAGTATAACAGAACTGATATTGCAGGCAAAAACCTGAGGAAAATTCAAACAGGAAGTGGCCTCTATTTCGAAAGCTCCATGTTCCATTGAATGCCCCCCCCCCCCTCCCATTTAAAAGGATATCAACCAGATTCCTTTTCCTACAGCTTCCCCATGTTGTGAACAGTCTTTAGAGCTTTTATTTTGAAAAAATTAGCGAGAAAGATCACATCGTGTCAGTGTATAGCTAGGTGTCCCCAGAATTTTGCTTGCGCAACAGTTTGGAGCAGCCATTGCGTCTCTCTCCTATTGACAAAGCTAAAGTCCCGGTTGATATATCATCGATTATATATTGAAAAAACAACCTGGGATTTGATTATAAAAAACGTTTGACATGTTTTTGTGGACATTACGGATACTATTTGGAATTTATCTACGATGTCGTGACCGCTCGCGCCCGGGCATTTCTGAACATAACGCACCAAACAAATGGAGGTATATTGGATATAAAAATAATCTTTATGGAACAAAAGGAACATTTATTTTGTAGCTGGGAGTCTCGTGAGAGCAAACAGCCGAAGATCAAAGGTAAGCGATTTAATTTATTGCTTTTCTGACTTTCGTGACCAATCTACTTGGCGGCTAGCTGTTTGTAATATTTTGTCTACTGAGAGAGATGTTCTTACATAAATGCTAGGATAGCTTTCGCCGACAAGCTTTGAAATCTGACACGCCAGGTGGATTAACAACAAGCTAAGCTGTGTTTTGCTATATTGCACTTGTGATTTCATGAAAAGTAAATATTTTTAGTACTTTAATTTGGCGCGGTGCAATTCAGCTGGATGTTGACGTGAATGATCCCGCTAACGGGATGGATGCATCAAGAAGTTAAAATTAATCAGATTTAGTCATTATCAATGTACATGACCTACTAATTTGAATAAACTAGCAAATTGCACGACTCATGTGTTGGAAACACTGCAACAAAGTACTACGGGGCTAGCATTAGAGCATTCTAAATAGTCTTTCTAGATTCAAGACCACTATGAAAAACCATTATAGCCACCTGTAGACTAGTGCCCTGGGTCACTTTTCATGTGAATTGAACTCCACTCTTCGCCCCCAGACTCCCAGGCCTAAATATAGACCTTCCTCAGCTGCCCCTGCACACAGTGCCAGCTGACTAGATACTAGAAGTCCTGCGGATAAACAAGTCCCTATGCATACCATTGGCCGTACTGATATGCATGTCAGTTTCTAACCAGTAAGGTCTGTGTAATTCTATGAGCAATGTGTATCATGACAAAAGGCTCAGACACTGATCCTAACATTTAACTGTATAGGACATTGCACAGTAACAAGAAGCAGGGACACATCCACAAAGTTTAACTAATGCGTCATGGCTGTGTCACAATGAGTGCTAAATGTTGTGAAAGGGGTCAAATATAATTCCAATGAGTGGATGGGTCTTTAAAGCTCATACTTGGTATCCAGGTTACAGTTGTTTATGGACAGCAGTGCTAAATTGAACCTCTTGGAAATCAGTGTCAGAGAAATTCAAAAGAATTTGACTTACAGTCCATCATAATGGATCTCTTTATACCACTTATCTACATAAATAACCATTATAACACCCTGCCATTCTATGATTTCAATTCACATCTTGACAACACTGCCATTAGTGACAGTTTGGTTACATGTCATTGTGTGTTTAGGCTGTCAATGGATTGGCACAACTACCACCTAGCAAGGTTTGTTGAGACAACACATGTACTGTCAAACTGAAGAATGGTATGCAATTTAATCACCCTTGGTAATAGGGTGACGTTGGTTGAAAGAGTGGGGAAAACATTCACTCAGAAAACAACTCTTGCTTAATAGAGCAATGAAGAATATCAACATGGTTAAAACAAAACAGCAACTTGGGAGCAAGTGCTTTTCAGTTGCTCATGACGCAGCCATAAATCAACATTTGCCTACCAGTGCCCACCCACTAAAATCACTGGCCACGACTGGCCTTTGAGCACATATTTCTGAAATAGGTGGTCGTACATTGTCGAGTTCAGAAGCCCATAACTTTTGTTTGTCGTCTTACTTGCTAACGTTATCTATTGTTTTGATGCTTCACCAAATTCTGAATTCATGTCAGTAAAGCATACTAAAGTTGCCAACAACAAGAATACGTACACGGCCTCGTCTCAGCTAGTTAACGTTAGCTGGCTAGAACTGTAGCGTTCATGGATCATGACAACCTAGCTAGGTTGTTCATTATTACTAGTCGTAACGTCACTTAACTGTCCCTGTTGGTTGAACAATGTTTGAAACCAAGCAATTCATTAATTACCAACCAGCGTACTATTAGCTATAACTATGCACAGCCATGTGATTTGCCATCAAGCAACCACGCTTTGTAATGCAGTAACGTGGCCTACTAGCCAACGCATCATTAGTTTGCATTGCTAGCTAGCCGATTAAGTTTAACGGACACTAATTAGCTAGCAAGCTAACTACAAAACAAATGGAGGTGTTAACAAATGGTTAAATCGAATGGCTAGTTAACGTTAGATATTTGTTAAACACTAACTAGCTGACATTAGCTAGCCAACAACGCGTTAGCTTTACTTCCCTAACTAACAGTTACTTACTACGAGCACTTGGCTAGGTAATCATACATTAAAATGGTTTGTACCTAATTCATGTAATTGTGAAAACGAACAATGTCTATTGTGCCAATTTCAACAACCCATTTACTTCGCAAGGGTTAACATTTTAAGATGGGCAGGCGCATTAGTTGGTAGTGTGGCACCGGACAACAAAGGAACTGCGACAGATAAATTCGCTAGCTTGTGGCTACCTAGCCAACGCTTGCTAAACTCGTGCAAGTCCAGATAACAAATGGAGTTCAGCTCGTTTGTCACTTCAGCAAATTTGTTTAACGCCAAACATAACGCGAGGATACCGGTAGGCATTAAACAATTGATCATGTTTATGCAGGTTATTAATTACGTCGAAACGTTTACCAAAATAGCTCCCCAGATAACGTGTCGGTATGATTTAGGACGAGTAAAAACACCGGATAACACTACCCCGCCTATACGCTTTGAAAGATAAAAACTTTGTTCAAAATGATTTTATATCGCTATAACTTGAATATAATCTCATATTATTGTGGTTTTAATCGTAACTTTCAATTAGTAAAATAAACAAAACTCACCCCAACAGCTTTCAGCACTGTCACCAGCGCCGCCAGAAGCAGCACGGCACATTACGTAGTGATCTGAGTGCGATCCTATCGCGAGATTTCATATGATACGGTACTGAGAGGTTATACCAGAGATCATGGATATAATGACGAGATACTTGTCACAAATCAAAGTTTATAGATCGGGTACACAGGTCAAATCAAATTTTATTGGTCACATACACATGGTTAGCAGAAGTTAATGCGAGTGTAGCGAAATGCTTGTGCTTCTAGTTCTGACAGTGCAGTAATATCTAACAAGAAATCTAACAAATTCACAACAACTACCTTATACACACAAATGTAAGGGATGAATAAGAATATGCACATAATATATAGATGAGCAATGGCCGTGCAGTATATGCAAGATGCAGTAGATGGTATAGAGCAGTATATGCATATGAGATGAGTGATGTAGAATATATAAACATTATTAAAGTGGTGTTATTTAAAGTGACTAATGGTAGGCATAGGCAAGATGCAGTAGATGGTATAGAGCAGTATATGCATATGAGATGAGTGATGTAGAATATATAAACATGATTAAAGTGGTGTTATTTAAAGTGACTAATGGTAGGCATAGGCAAGATGCAGTAGATGGTATAGAACAATATATACAGTGCCTTGCGAAAGTATTCGGCCCCCTTGAACTTTGCGACCTTTTGCCACATTTCAGGCTTCAAACATAAAGATATAAAACTGTATTTTTTTTGTGAAGAATCAACAACAAGTGGGACACAATCTTGAAGTGGAACGACATTTATTGGATATTTCAAACTTTTTTAACAAATCAAAAACTGAAAAATTGGGCGTGCAAAATTATTCATCCCCCTTTGTAGCGCCACCTTTTGCTGCGATTACAGCTGTAAGTCGCTTGGGGTATGTCTCTATCAGTTTTGCACATCGAGAGACTGACATTTTTTCCCATTCCTCCTTGCAAAACAGCTCGAGCTCAGTGAGGTTGGATGGAGAGCATTTGTGAACAGCAGTTTTCAGTTCTTTCCACAGATTCTCGATTGGATTCAGGTCTGGACTTTGACTTGGCCATTCTAACACCTGGATATGTTTATTTTTGAACCATTCCATTGTAGATTTTGCTTTATGTTTTGGATCATTGTCTTGTTGGAAGACAAATCTCCGTCCCAGTCTCAGGTCTTTTGCAGATTCCATCAGGTTTTCTTCCAGAATGGTCCTGTATTTGGCTCCATCCATCTTCCCATCAATTTTAACCATCTTCCCTGTCCCTGCTGAAGAAAAGCAGGCCCAAACCATGATGCTGCCACCACCATGTTTGACAGTGGGGATGGTGTGTTCAGCTGTGTTGCTTTTACGCCAAACATAACGTTTTGCATTGTTGCCAAAAAGTTCAATTTTGGTTTCATCTGACCAGAGCACCTTCTTCCACATGTTTGGTGTGTCTCCCAGGTGGCTTGTGGCAAACTTTAAACAACACTTTTTATGGATATCTTTAAGAAATGGCTTTCTTCTTGCCACTCTTCCATAAAGGCCAGATTTGTGCAATATACGACTGATTGTTGTCCTATGGACAGAGTCTCCCACCTCAGCTGTAGATCTCTGCAGTTCATCCAGAGTGATCATGGGCCTCTTGGCTGCATCTCTGATCAGTCTTCTCCTTGTATGAGCTGAAAGTTTAGAGGGACGGCCAGGTCTTGGTAGATTTGCAGTGGTCTGAAACTACTTCCATTTCAATATTATCGCTTGCACAGTGCTCCTTGGGATGTTTAAAGCTTGGGAAATCTTTTTGTATCCAAATCCGGCTTTAAACTTCTTCACAACAGTATCTCGGACCTGCCTGGTGTGTTCCTTGTTCTTCGTGATGCTCTCTGCGCTTTTAACGGACCTCTGAGACTATCACAGTGCAGGTGCATTTATACGGAGACTTGATTACACACAGGTGGATTGTATTTATCATCATTAGTCATTTAGGTCAACATTGGATCATTCATAGAGCCTCACTGAACTTCTGGAGAGAGTTTGCTGCACTGAAAGTAAAGGGGCTGAATAATTTTGCACGCCCAATTTTTCAGTTTTTGATTTGTTAAAGAAGTTTGAAATATCCAATAAATGTCGTTCTACTTCATGATTGTGTCCCACTTGTTGTTGATTCTTCACAAAAAAATACAGTTTTATATCTTTATGTTTGAAGCCTGAAATGTGGCAAAAGGTCGCAAATTTCAAGGGGGCCGAATACTTTCGCAATGCACTGTACATTAGTAATGGAAAGGAAACATAGACTCTTTGTTTAAGTATTAAAATACTGCTTTTAGTAATACAATTGTAGGCAGAAGTTGGTACAGAGTACATTATAATAGAATATGATAGTTCTCCCAAGTTCTGCAAATTGTCTAAGACATCCTGCAACTCATATAGACTCTCTCAGTCCTCCTTGCGTGAGTTAACCTGGCAACAACATTTTAATAAATCTAACGTTTCCTCTAACAGCAGTAACCATCTTATCAGCAATTAAAAGCTCAGAAGTGGGTTTGACCGAAACTTGACTTTTCATCACAAATATAGTCATAACAATGTGAACGAGTGTAAGCATCTTCTGACAGGTGGCTGGTTTCATCAGGTCTGTGGCAGCCTTGTGTTCTCAGAAAACCAGATGACCACGGTGGGATCCAGACAGGAGGAGTCTGAACATAGACGCCTTCTGATAGTGTCTGAAGGTCACAACTCTCAAAATCAGGTTTTAACACACACACACACACAGAGGTCTCCTGAAGAGGAGACGGCCCCCCCAAAGAAATGCCACCCCACACCATGACTGCCCCACCGCCAAACCGGTCATGCTGGAGGATGTTGCAGGCAGCAGAACGTTCTCCACGGCGTCTCCAGACTCTGTCACGCCTGTCACGTGCTCAGTGTGAACCTGCTTTCATCTGTGAAGAGCACAGGGCACCAGTGGCGAATTTGCCAATCTTGGTGTTCTCTGGCAAATGCCAAACGTCCTGCACGGTGTTGGGCTGTAAGCACAACCCCCACCGGTGGACGTCAGGCCCTCATACCACCCTCATGGAGTCTGTTTCTGACCGTTTGAGCAGACACATGAACATTTGTGGCCTGCTGGAGGTCATTTTGCAGGGCTCTGGCAGTGCTCCTCCTTGCACAAAGGTGGAGGCAGCAGTCCTGCTGCTGGGTTGTTGCCCTCCTACGGCCTCCTCCACGTCTCCTGATGTACTGGCCTGTCTCCTGTTAGCGCCTCCATGCTCCGGACACTACGCTGACAGACACAGCAAACCTTCTTGCCACAGCTCGCATTGATGTTCCATCCTGGATGAGCTGCACTACCTAAGCCACTTGTGTGGGTTGTAGACTCCGTCTCATGCTAACACTAGAGTGAAAGCACCGCCAGCATTCAAAAGTGACCAAAACATCAGCTAGGAAGCATAGGAACTGAGAAGTGGTCTGTGGTCCCCACCTGCAGATACACTCCTTTATTGAGGGTGTCTTGCTAATTACCTATAATTTCCACCTGTTGTCTATTCCATTTGCACAACAGCATGTGAAACTTATTGTCAATCAGTGTTGCTTCCTAAGTGGACAATTTGATTTCACAGAAGTGTGATTGACTTGGAGTTACATTGTGTTGTTTAAGTGTTCCCTTTATTTTTTTGAGCAGTGTATATAGAAAATCAAGAAGGGCTACACCATACCATTATTCTAGATTAATTTTTTTATTGTATTTTTTATTTTACCTTTATTTAACCAGGTAGGCAAGTTGAGAACAAGTTCTCATTTACAATTTATTTATTTTTTATTTTACCTTTATTTAACTAGGCAAGTCAGTTAAGAACAAATTCTTATTTTCAATGACGGCCTAGGAACAGTGGGTTAACTGCCTGTTCAGGGGCAGAACGACAGATTTGTACCTTGTCAGCTCGGGGGTTTGAACTTGCAACCTTCCGGTTACTAGTCCAACACAATTGCGACCTGGCCAAGATAAAGCAAAGCAGTTCGACAGATACAACGACACAGAGTTACACATGGAGTAAAACAAACATACAGTCAATAATACAGTATAAACAAGTCTATATACAATGTGAGCAAATGAGGTGAGATAAGGGAGGTAAAGGCAAAAAAGGCCATGGTGGCAAAGTAAATACAATATAGCAAGTAAAACACTGGAATGGTAGTTTTGCAATGGAAGAATGTGCAAAGTAGAAATAAAAATAATGGGGTGCAAAGGAGCAAAATAAATAAATTAATTAAATACAGTTGGGAAAGAGGTAGTTGTTTGGGCTAAATTATAGGTGGGCTATGTACAGGTGCAGTAATCTGTGAGCTGCTCTGACAGTTGGTGCTTAAAGCTAGTGAGGGAGATAAGTGTTTCCAGTTTCAGAGATTTTTGTAGTTCGTTCCAGTCATTGGCAGCAGAGAACTGGAAGGAGAGGCGGCCAAAGAAAGAATTGGTTTTGGGGGTGACTAGAGAGATATACCTGCTGGAGCGTGTGCTACAGGTGGGAGATGCTATGGTGACCAGCGAGCTGAGATAAGGGGGGACTTTACCTAGCAGGGTCTTGTAGATGAGATAGGGAATTATGGAAAATATTTAGTATTAGACTTTCCATTCATACCATTTTATAAAGTGATAAGACAACAGAAGAAAAGATCATTCACAAAATATTAATCTTCAAATATAAGGAACTGAAACACAAAAGTATTCAATCAACATGGTAGAGAAAAAACACAGCACAGTATGTGGGTATGTGTGGATGTGTTATGATGGAAGGTGGGGTTTGGAAAGTGTGGAGTTAAGTGAGGGAAAATAAAAATGGTTGCAAATCCCAGAGTCCATGTGTGTTTGTGTACAGGGGTTGTGAATGAGAGCTTTCAATTTTGTCCAGATATGGGATATACATTTTAAAATAAATGAATACAAGTTTATTTATTTATTGTCCTATCATGATGGAACGGTCCCCAACCCTATACCCCAGACACCCACTTGACTGACCCATACACTAAGGAGATACAACGACACCAGATGAGACCCAGATGCAGACACAGGAGGCGGATGGTTTGGTTCTCAGAATATGTATTATAACAAAGGGGAAGGCAAAAGGGCAGGTTGAGGGAAGGCAGAGGTTCGTAATTCAAGACAGAGTCAAAAAGGGACAGAACCTAAATCCTTTCATAAACAACTGGACTCAATTATCAATCCTTTCACCTGGGATTATAAAACACACAGGATAGGTTAAAAAACATCTCTGTAAATCCAAGATGGAAGGAGGATTGTCTCTCCTAAATTTGATATTTTATTACTGGACCGCTAACCTCTGCGTTGTTACGTTTCTGCTGGATGACGCACTTCCGTCATCCAGCTGGCTTAGTATGGAGCGTGAGGAGAGTCACCCCTTCTCTATTGGGGCTGTGATTTTGTCACCTGTCAATCTGGAGATGTCACTTTATTGTAACAATCCTATTATACATAGTACAGTCCGAATCTGGAAGCAAATTAAAGTCCACTTTGAGCTTAGACCAATGTCATTCATGCTCCCTGTCGCCAGGAATCCCTCCTTTGCCCCCTCTGACCTTGATAACACCTTTGAGCGATGGGAAGAGTTGGGGATAAGTACCATAGGGGATTTATACATAGAAGGGACCTTTGCTTCCTTTGAGTTGCTGAGGGAAATTTATAATCTTCCCAGAAGTAATTTTTTCAGATACCTACAAATTAGAAACTACGTTAGAAAACACCTCCCAACATTTGGGAATGCTAAACCTTCCAAGTTTGACAGACGCATAAAAATATGCCCCACCTCAGACAAACTGATATTGCGTCTATATGATGCTTTTCAATCTGTTAGCACACCTTCTACAGATGCCATTAAGGCAAAATGGGAGGAAGAACTAGGGACTGACATTTCGGTGACAGACTGGGAAGAGAGCTTGGAGTATATCCACACATGCTCCATTAATTCCAGACATCGTCTCATACAATTCAAGGTATTACACAGATTACACTATTCCAAAACTAAACTGCATAGGATATTTCCTGATACACATTACACTATTCCACTGCCTTGCCCTATGTTCTAGCTTGCATGGTTATTGGTGTGGAATTTTTGGGATCCTCTCTGAAGTTTTGGAGACTTCAGTAGACCGGGACCCGCTTCTGATAATCCTGGGAGTGTCTGAGTCCCTAAACGGATTAACCAACCCCCAAAAACAACTCATCTCTTGCAGTCTCATTTCGGCAAAAAAACTAATCTTGTTGTTTTGGAAAAGGAGGGAAGCGCCCTCTACCAAATTATGGCTCAGTGAATTGGCCAAAACTGTACACTTAGAAAGAATTAGATATATTCTGAACAATAAATTATCAACATTTGATCAAATCTGGCAGCCTTTCCCTCTCCTACTTGCACAAGTCGGCACTGTGAATTTGTAGTTATTAACGCGCTCTCAATTGTAATATCTTTATCTACCTTTGGGCAGCATGTGCTGGCCCTGCCACCGAGCAGTTGGGGGGGTGGGGGGGGGGGGTGGGGGGGGATTAAGTGGGGGGGTGACATCTACCCTCTTTCTTTCTACATGTCCTTGTTCTGTATGTCGTGTTTTGTATTATTTGTTTTGCACCTAGAACTCTGGGTCTTGTTGTTCCTGTCAGCTCTTTTATGTTTAGATAAGAATTGTATATCTGTCTTGTATACCTATACACCACTCTTGTGTGTGTTCAATAAAAAATATTTGAAACATAAAAAGGGACAGAACGGCAGGCAGACAAAGGGCTGTGAGACAGAGGTTTAATCTTAGACACATGGAAATTGGAATGTGCACGGATAGTGCAGGGCAACAGAATAAGAACAACAGTGGGGCTAAAGATTTTAGAGATGAGGAAAGGGCCAATAAAGCAGGGGGAAAGTTTACGGGACTCTGAGGGGCAGATCTCGAGTGGAGAGCCATACCCTCTGCCTGAGACGATAGCAGGGAGCTGGGGTCCGGTGGCGGTCCGCCTGTCACCAATACCTAGAGGTGGTCTTAAGAAGAGCAGACCGGACTCTCTTCCAGGTACGCATACAGCGGCGGACGAACATCTGGGCTGAGGTTATGCTGACTTCTTTCTCTTGCTGAGCGAAGAGCAGAAGCTGGTAACCGAAGGAACACTCGAAGGACGAGAGACCAGTGGCTGAGCAGGGAAGGGTGTTGCAGGCGTAATCCACCCACACGAGTTGCTGGCTCCAGGTGGTGGGGTTGGCAGTGACAAGGCAACGAAGAGTCGTCTCTAGGTCCTGATCGGCTCGCTCCGATTGGCCTTTAGATTTGGAATGAAACCCGGAGGACAGGCTGGCCAATGACCCAATCAGGGTGCAGAATCCCTTCCAGAACCTGGACAAGAACTGAGGACCATGATCGGTGACCAAGTCGACCAGAAGTCCATGGATCCGGAAGATGTGCTGCACCTTAAGCTGGGCCGTCTCCTTCGCTGAGGGCAAATTGGGAAGGGGAATGAAATGTACGGCTTTGGTAAACCTATTCACAACCGTAAGGATGGTGGTGTTGCCAACTGATGGGGGAAGACCAGTGACAAAGTCCAGGGATATATGGGACCAGGGGCGGTGAGGAATAGGGAGTGGTTGAAGGAGGCCAGCCGGAGCTTGCCGCTTCTTGTTCTGTGCGCACATAGTGCAGGCGGCGACGAATGCGGAGACGTCAGGAACCATGGTGGTCCACCAAAAATGATGTTGAATGAAAGCCAGGGAAACTGTATGGACTCACTGTGATTGCCCGACACTCGCAGGTTAATGGGAACCATACTGTGAGTGACCCTGCCAACGGAGCGTCCGTCCAATACACTGGCGTCCATGGGAATGGAGATACCCAGTTCAGATACCAGGTAGCGTCCATGAAGCTCTCGTCAGCCCCAGTCCATGAGCACCTGGAGAGATTTAGACCCGTGACCCCAGAGCAGGATAGCATGGAGATGAGTATAAGCCAGTGTATCCCAAACTAGGTCCTGGGGACCCCAAGGGATGGCTGTTCAGTTTTTTGCCCTAGTACTACA
The DNA here is from genome assembly GCF_057628025.1 of Oncorhynchus mykiss. Lineage (NCBI taxonomy): Eukaryota > Metazoa > Chordata > Actinopteri > Salmoniformes > Salmonidae > Oncorhynchus > Oncorhynchus mykiss. The sequence goes on from NC_143030.1 coordinate 57,540,617, forward strand.
CAGTTGATTCAAATAATCAAAGCTTGATGAAGAGTTCATTATTTGAATCAGTTGTGTAGTGCTAAAAAACAAACGTGCACCCACAGGACCGAGTTTGGGTAACGCTGACCTAAGCATTATGAAACTTATATTCAATCAAATAAACCTCAAGTAGCAAATAAGCCATACAGTTTTTGTAGACCAAATTTGACACAACATATTTTTTTCTTGCCAGCGCTACAGACGGCTCTATTGGTCTGCTAATACAGGACTAGTAAAGGCCCAGTGCACAACTTCTGCTAAAAACACGTGTTTTCCAAAACTAAATATAGATGATTAAAAAGTAAATAATCAGATTCTTCAGGGGGTGCTACAGCACCATCCGCAATCCCACTTCCCGCGGTTATGCCTGCTGGAGGGAGTTTATTTATTTAACTAGGCATGTCAATTAAGAACTATTTTTTATTTACAATGGCGGCCTACCAAAAGGCGAAAGGCCTCATGCAGGGATGGGGGATTAAAAATAAATTAAATACTAATATAGGACAACGAGACAACACAGCACAAAACGAGACTATCAAGACCCAAATGCAGACACAGGAGACAGATGGTTGGCGTCTTACATTGTTTTTTTAATCCAAAGGGGTATGCAAGAGAATGGTAGAGGACAGGCAAAAAGGTCCAAACCAGATCAGAGTCCAAGTACAGAGTGGCAGACAGGCTCATGGTCAAGGCAGGCAGAATGGTCAGGCAGGCAGGTACAAAGTCCAGAAACAGGCAAGGGTCACAAGCGAGAGGACTTTAAAAAAATAGGGGGATAAAAGCCAATGAACAGGGAAAAACCGCTGGTTAACTTGGAAACATACAAGACAAACTGGCACAGAGAGACACCTGGAGTGGGTGGAGACAATCACAAGGACAGGTGAAACAGATTAGGGCGTGACAGAGACCTAAGACAACAACACAGCATGGCAGCAACACATGACAACACAGCATGGCAGCAGCACAACATTGTAGCAGCACAAAACAGGGTACAAATGTAATTGGGCACAGACAACAGCACAAAGGCCAAGAAGGTAGAGACAACAATACATCACACAAAGCAGCCACAGGAGGAAGATTTTCTGCAGAGTTGGCTCCTCTCTCTTTACCTCTTCCTCTCTGCTTGAATGCATCCACCTGTTTTGAGGCCCATATTTTTAGCTAGATAAATATATACACTACCGGTCAAACGTTTTAGAACACCTACTCATTCAAGGGTTTTTATTTTAACAATTTGTAGAATAATAGTGGACATTAAAAATATGAAATAACACAAATGGAATCATGTAGTAACCAAAAAAGTGTTAAACAAATCAAAATATATTTTATATTTGAGATTCTTCAAATAGCCTTTTGCCTTGATGTCAGCTTTGCACACTCTTGGCATTCTCTCAAAGAGCTTCATGATGTAGTCAATTGGAATGCATTTCAGTTAACAGGTGTGCCTCCTTAAAAGTTAATTTGTGGAATTGATTTCCTTCTTAATGGGTTTGAGACAGTCAGTTGTGTTGTATCAAGTTTTGGGGGGTATACAGAAGATAGCTCTATTTGGTATAAGTCCAAGTACATACTATGGCAGAACAGCTCAAATAAGCAAAGAGAAATTACAGTTCATCATTACTTTAAGACATGAAGGTCAGTCAGTATGGAACATTTTAAGAACTTTGGAATTTTTTTCAAGCGCAGTCACAAAAACCATCAAGCGTTATGATGAAACTGGCTCTCATGAGGACCGCCACCAGAATGGAAGACCGAGAGTTACCTCCGCTGCAGAGGATAAGTTCATTAGAGTTACCAGCCTCAGAAATTGCAGCCCAAATAACTGCTTCACAGAGTTCAAGTAACAGACACATCTCAACATCAACTGTTCAGATGAGACTGTGTGAATCAGGCCTTCATGGTCGAATTTCTGCAAAGAAACCACTACTAAAGGACACCAATAAGAAGAAGAGACTTGCTTGGGCCAAGAAACACGAGCAATGGACACTAGGCCGATGGACATTTGTCCTTTGGTCTGGAGTCCAAATTGGAGATTTTGGGTTCCAACCGCCGTGTCTTTGTGAGATACGGTGTGGGTGAACGGATGATCTCTGCATGTGTATTTCCCACCGTAAAGCATGGAGGTGGTGGTGTTATGGCGTGGGGGTGCTTCACTGGTGACACTGTCTGTGATTTATTTAGAATTCAATGCACACTTAACCAACATGGCTACCACAGAATTTTGCAGCAATATGCCATCCCATCTGGTTTTGGCTTAGTAGACTATCATTTGTTTTTCAACAGGACAATAACCCAACACATCTCCAGGCTGTGTAAGGGATATTTTACCAAGAAGGAGAGTGATGGAGTGCTGCATCAGATGACCTGGCCTCCACAATTTCCTGAAGTCAACCAAATTGAGATGGTTTGGGATGAGTCAGACCGCAGAGTGAAGTAAAAGCAGCCAACAATTGCTCAGCATACGTTGGAAATCCTTCAAGACTGTTGGAAAAGCATTCCTGGTGAAGCTGGTTGAGAGAATGCCAAGAGTGTGCAAAGCTGTCATCAAGGCAAAGAGTGGCTATTTGAAGAATCTCAAATGTAAAATATATTTTGACTTGTTTAACACTTTTTGGGTTACTATAAATCGATAAATCTCCTGGTAGACGCTGCACTTCCCAGGAGTCACGTGTATCCCCTCTCACAGGCGGAGACGAAGGCTATGGAAACATATGTCTCCGAATCCCTGTGTCAGGGGTACATTAGGTCCTCCACTTCACCCGCCTCCTCGAGTTTCTTTTTTGTGAAGAAGAAGGAGGGAGGTCTACGCCCGTGTATTGACTATTTGTATTGACTATTGGGGTCTGAACCAGATCACTGTTTAGTTCAGATTTCGAGAATATGAACAACTAAGGAATCCTTTTTCACTACTCTCAGGTGTGACCACGTTTACATGCGCACAATATTGCGGATAGTAGTTCATATCCCACTTAAGGTCTTATTCGGGATAAGCTGTTTACATGCACATTTTATATCCCGCTCATGTGTCACACCCTGACCTGAGTATTCTTTGTTTTTTAAATATATTTTGGTTAGGTCAGGTTGTGACGAGGGTGGTATGTGTGTTTGTCTCATCTAGGGTTTTTGTACTGTCTAGGGGTTTTATAGATGGGATTGTTTTATGGGATTGTTTCCATCTAGGTGTTTATGTAGGTCTATGGTTGCCTAGATTGGTTCTCAATTAGAGGCAGGTGTTTATCGTTTTCTCTGATTGGGAACCATATTTAGGCAGCCATCTTCTTTGGGTATTTCGTGGGTTATTGTCTATGTCTAGTTGCATGTTAGCACTATGGTTCATTAGCAGTCACGGTCGTTTGTTGTTTTGTTAGTTTGGTCAGTTTACGTCGTGTTTTTCGTCATCCATTAAAATGATGCATTCACACCACGCTTTGGTCCGCTTCTTACGACGATCGTGACATCATGAGTATCCCTGTATCCATGATTAAACAGAATATTGAAATATAGACACTGACTGTAGGTAGGCCTATAACCTTTCACATGTAGTAATATGCCATTAACTCTTGCAGAATTATCCATTTCTTGCAGTAAAATTATACAAATGTTAATTTTGTCTTGAACAGGAATGGAGAAATATTATTTCAGCATCTCTTGAGAAAATGTGAATACGCATGTAATGTGTTATCTTTGACACCTAATACAAGCAGACAGTATTTCAACCACAAAAATATGCACCCAAGAGGAACTGAGTGAAGTCAGAAACGTGTTTTTATTGTTTTCTCCGGTTTTTTCCCATTAAAACCGGTCAAACTGATGACATTTTGCACAGGACCAATCTTTCCACTGTTTTGGAGTTATTGCGTTTAATCCCCGGTCCCTAAACGAAACAGACACCTTTACCTATTTGAACTAGATTACAATCTCATTCATTCTATTGATGTAAGACATTATTCAGGTGAGAACTACTTCATAGTTTTCTGGGGCAACAAGTTATGACAGAAGAGAAGCTTCATTTATCTAACTTTCGTTGACAAACAAATGGCCTACCAAATGTTGGAAATTATAAGCAGAAACATGTCTAAATTAGATGTGAAAGTGGCCAGTAGGCTCCGCTATAATGTCCTGTGCAGAGTATCAACACAAATTATTATGGAATCATGGTGGATCAAACTGCGCAGGTAGCCGACTTTTTTTAAAGTGATTTGTTTGACAATCACACACCTATGATATGCGAAACTGAGCCTGCGCAGACCGTGAAAAACAATGGTAAAGGCAAATATTCTTATACCTAAACCTCATTGTTATTTGTGGTAAAGGGGATAAGATGGTTACATGCCACAGTATCCCGTCTAAAATCAGCATATCCCAGGCATCTTATCCGGGTTTCTCATAACTGGGATAACTTTTTCGGGTTATTGTAAACGGGATGTGATGTTTATATGACAACTCAAAAATCGAATACTTCAGTACCCGAATAATAACGGGACATTGGTCTGCATGTAAAGGTGTTCAGTGACTTCTCTAACCCCAAACCGCAGGCTGGTCTGGTTGGTCTATTTCAAAAGCGTTCCTGGATGTTGCGCGTATGGGTTTAGAAACTGTGTTACCATCTTGAACGCAACCCTGCTTACGACCGGAAGTGATGTAAAACTAATGAGTCACATTTTGTTCCGAAAACAGCGGTCTCCAGGTCAGAGAGTTTGTTTTTGAAGTATTTCTTGATATTTTGGTCAATTTTCACAAAATACTTGACGATACTCATGTTTATCTATGACGCATATCAGTAAAGCAAGGATTTAATCTGTCCGCTAATCTACAAAAGATCTGCCACTATAACTAGCTAAGGTTAGCTATTTCGATGATTGGTTAGCTAATTTAGCTAGCAAATGTAATGTAAAAAGGACCTGCGTCTTCCGTTTGTAATCAAGCTAGTGCTGAAGGCTATGGCGTGCACTTTGGAAAAGGTTCTTGGCGATGCTCGCACGCTGCTTGAGAGGCTCAAAGAGCACGACACGGCGGCAGAAGGACTGATCGAGCAGTCTGGAGCGCTCAGCCAGAAGGTTCAGGGCATGAGAGAGGTGGGGAATGCCCTTCCAGACAAGGTACATTTGCTATCTTTCGAGCTTGCTGAATACGTATCTAGTATTTTTACTTTAATGGCATATAGATGAGAGCCTTGGATTTATCTGTTCACTGTTCCCCTAGTACATGGAGGAAAGTTCTGAGATACAGGAGTTGTCAAAGTACAAGCCTCACGTCCTGTTAACGCAAGAGAATACCCAAATAAAGGAACTACAGCAAGAAAACCGAGGCAAGACACAATTCATGTTTTATTCACTGTAATATTTTATTCTACCCCACTTTGTCTGAGTCAAATGTCAATGTTTGCAGCACGAGAAAAACAATATAATCTGTTAATATATTACACCAATGTATGTGTCATATATTTGAGGCACATATGTCTGGTAATGTGTTAAATCTCCACAGAACTGTGGCTGTCTTTGGAGGAGCACCAGTATGCGCTAGAATTGATCATGGGTAGATACCGCAAGCAAATGCTACAGCTTATGATGGAAAAGAAGGAGCTGGACACAAAGCCTGTTCTTAGCCTTCATGAGGACCATGCCAAGGTACACACCCTTTCTGTCTACTCAGAATGAATGTAATAACATTTGACATGGGCTCACATTTATGATAAAAACAATTAGCTATGTGTCATGTTTTATTTGTTTGAATTTGTATTCTCATGAAGGAAGTGCAAAGCCAACTGGAGCGGATATGCGAGATGGGTCAGGTGATGAGAAGAGCTGTTCAGGTGGATGACCAGCACTACTGCTCTGTGCGAGAGAGGCTTGCCCAACTAGAGGTAAAAAATGGTTAAATCAAGCAAATTACTATTTTTATTATCTATGACTCTGGGTCAGGGTAAATAAAAATACTATTTATCAACCCATGGCCAATATTCTCATGCATTTAGATTGAAAACAAGGAGCTGCGAGATCTACTGACCATTAGTAAGAGTTCTGTGAGGCCACAGAAGGAAGACTCCAGCCAATCAGCGACAGAGGAAGAAGCCGAACCGGGGACCAATCAGTAATGGACTCGATAGAGAAGATCTCAGTTGCATACTCCTCGCTTCCTCTCCTCGTCTCCTTCTCAAAACCTTTTGAATGAGAAAGCCAGAGGTTCCGCCCCTCTGACATTCTCCTCCAGTGGGTTTTGAGGAGTGAGGACAGTAGGAGTATGCAATCGAGAACTTCCCATAGAGAGGAGTTTGGATTGTTCATGGAGAAGAACAGTTCCCCGGGGCCACAAGACAGGATTGATTACATTTTCACCACCGGTCACCCCTTCCCTTTAAGACAAAGTCCATGTTTTGTGTTGTTAGTTACCATTTAATATATATTTCCAAAGGTGCTCCTGCTGCCCAATGAAGCACTGTAAAGGCACAGAGAAGAGAGAATACTGTTTTTGTCAGGAAAGATTAGCTCCTGTACAACAGTTTTAGTATAGAGGGTGAACTTTTGCATTGGCCAAAGATAATCACATTTGCTTTTTATGGCATGGTCTCTAGCTTTTCATTTTGAGTCATTTGTTCAAATGTACTTGGAACATTGTAGAAATAATCATGTGGTCAATTCACGGGAAACCAAATGCCAACTCTCCCCACATGGTTTAGCAAATGTTATGCTGTCAAACTGCAAGTCTTGATGTTTATTCCCCTGGGCCTGATATGACATCTTGTTGTCTCAAAATGTTTCAAATCAAATTGCGTTTTTCACATGGGCTTACTTATGGCCCCTTAACCAACAATGCAGAGTTTTTAAAACAGTAAGAAATAAAGTCAATCAATTTTCAGTCTGACTTGCTTGTAGCAGATTAACAGTTTGTATCTGTATGTAATTATCTGCTACATTAGAACCATTAGAAATATTTTGTTAATGTCTGTAATTCATGTGTAAAAATATATATATTTTTCATGTCTGGTATAATACTTACATAATGAGTGAGTGTAACATGTTCTTGACATTAGCGTTTGACCATAACTTAGATTTGAGGCTCTTTTTTAAATTTTATTTTTAACAATCCAACAGCTTGACGGACTGTTGTCAAATTGTATATGACATTGTCATCTCAGGAAACTTTCTTGTCATTATTGCAAAAGTGAGCTGTAATTTCTTCAAAGCTTTGATGAGTGAATTTATTAATTTGATGTGTCAAATAAATATTAATCAAATGCCTAATTTTACTGATTTGATTTTTTACAGCAAAAGGAAATGCGGACATTGCAAGATATAAAGCACTTGCTTGATGGATAGATTTGGTGAAAATGTCCTTTTACTCAGGATGACAAATGTTATTTGAATTTCCCAGTTCACTCAAAAGTAATGGCGATCTGAAATTCGGGGCTTTCGCTAGATGGAGACATTGCTTTAAGGTCTTCAATTAAAACGAGCTATCGTGATATTTAGGTTATGGCTCCAGAATCCAGAGCCTGCGTTTGACATTTTTAGCAAGAAAAAAAGTTAAGCTTTTTTCCTGGCATGATTAACTGATGCCTCGCAGAGAGTGCCATCAAACTGGGTAAATAACCCAATTTGTTCCAGAACGTTAGCTATGTTCTGCTTTGCCAGATAATAAAAGCATGCACATGTCTTGATTTGCTGGCTGGCTAGCTAGCTAGGTCTGCTAAAGACTAGTATTGTAGTAGCCAGCCATCCTATTCTCATTATATAGCTATTATAGTAACACAGTAATTTACACTCACTATCAGTCCAGCTAGTCAATTAGCTAGTATGCAGGATGTGCATAACCATATATTTTGCTAGTAGCAGACATCTAATGACATGTCTCACTATATTGCTGCTGTCAGTGTCGTCCAAAAGGGTGTTGAGCTGCATAAGAGTAAGCTAATATTTCCAGGGCTGCCAACTTTTGAAGAAAGCTTGGGAGTCAGATTTGCTATGATAATTTTATTGCCCCCTGGCACAACCCCAAGATGGGGGGTCTGAAAATGTTACTGTTTTAAAGCTCATTTCCTGCAATTCTATGTATTTTTATATGGTTTACACCTATGATCTGAATACAGGTCAATTGTATTCAGAATGCTTTGAACATTAAATGAACACTCAAAATTGTATCACTTTCTTACTTTGTGATTTTTGGGGGATTCAATTTAAAGTATGCACATATTTATTTTACATAATTTTTAGGTTGTTTGAAGTTCGATGGAGACACACTAATGGGAAAAACAGTGGAAGGTTTTAAGCCGTGATTGATTTCTGTTCTCATGTGGAAAGTTGTATGCAACATGTGTCGGAGAGTGTTACCACTACACAAAGGCTCTGCACAGGAAATACTAATATTAATGGTTGATGGCAGTGGGTAACCAAATATAGATTGCAGTCTCCTTGTCCATAGACTGCTTTCAAGGTAAGGACACAAACATTTTGTAATTTGGGTGAATTCTTTAAAATACGTCCGGAAGAAAATCCTGCTTATGCTACAGGAGTGTTGGCCACGCCTGATCAATGTTTCCCAAGTGCTGGGTGTTTAAAAATGCATCTCTGGCATTAGCACCTAATTATAACGTTGTTATAACAATTCTAATGTTATAATGTTGTTATAACAATTAATTTCTCAAAATCACTCAACCTTCAATTTTTTTTAATGAGTATCAGTATTCAGGTAGTTATACAAATAAATACATTTTAATTAAGCGATAATGCCAGAGATGCCGGTGTTTGAGGGATATATTGGCATGGGTGTTGTTCTCTTGGGCCGGCAAACCATGCCAATATATCCTCCAAACACCGGCATCGAGGGCATTGTAACTTTTATACAATGGGTTACCAATATTAAAATAATGATTTACATATTTTCATAAAAAATAAATGTTGATGAATATATTCATACTATTTCATCCCACAAGATATAGTCCAGACATAAATCTAGGGTTGCTACCCAAACTGGCTGGAAGTTCGTTCTATTGGTTCGGTTGCCAGAGACGCGACCCAGTCTTTAAGTCTTTTTGTTTTGTATCTATGGACACGACCCAATCATGCCATACTGGCTGTCAACATTCTTATCCCTTGCTTGCTAGCTAGCCAAATACGGCTAACTTACGTCAAACAGTGCAGCTAGAATAACAACAAATAACATTTGTTTAAGCTGTTTTCTAGTGACATTTATTTGGAATATTTTTATTTTATTTAACCTTTATTTAACTAGGCAAGTCAGTTATGAACAAATTCTTACTTACAATGACAGCCTACCAAAAGGGCCCCTGTGGGGATGGGGGCTGGGATCAAAAATAAAAATAGAGGACAAAACACACATCATGACAAGAAAGACACCACAACACTACATAAAGAGAGACCTAAGACAACAACATAGCATGGCAGCAACACATGACAACACAGCGTAGTAGAAACACAACATGGTACAAACATTATTGGGCAAAGACAACAGCACAAAGGGCAAGAAGGTAGAGACAACAATACATCAGGTGAAGCAGCCACAACTGTCAGTAAGAGTGTCCATGATTGAGTCTTGAATGAAGAGATGGAGATAAAACTGTCCAGTTTGAGTGTTTTTTGCAACTTGTTCCAGTCGCTAGCTGCATCGAACTGAAAAGAGGAGCGACCCAGGGATTTGTGTTCTTTGGGGACCTTTAACAGAATGTGACTGGCGGAACGAGTGTTGTACGTGGATGATGCAGTAGGTATCTCAGATAGGGGGGAGTGAGGCCTAAGAGGGTTTTATAAATAAGAATCAACCAGAGGGTCTTGCGACGGGTATATAGAGATTACCAGTTTACAGAGGAGTATAGAGTGCAGTGGTGTCCTATATGGAGCATTGGTGGCAAATCTGATGGCCAAATGGTAAAGAACATCTAGCCTCTCGAGAGCACCCATACCTGCCGATCTATAAATTACATCTCTGTAATCTAGCATGGGTAGGATGGTCATCTGAATCAGGGTTAGTTTGGCAGCTCGGGTGAAAGAGGAGTGATTACGATAGAGGAAACCAAGTCTAGATTTATGTCCTGAGAGAAGGACAGTGTACCATCTAGCCATACTCCCAAGTAATTGTATGAGGTGGGGAGAGGGGCATTCTTCTTACCAAACCACATTACCTTTGTTTTAGAGGTGTTCAGAACAAGCTTCTTGGACACTAAGAAAGCTTTGTTGTAGAGCGTTCACACAAAATCCAGGGAGGTGCCAGGGGAGTATAAGACTTTATCACTGCAATCTTTGAGAAAGGTAGTTAGCAAACCAGGCCAAAGACCCCTCAGCGACACCAATATAGCCGGCCCACAAGAATGGAATAGTCTACCGTATCTAAAGCTTTGGCCAAGTCAATAAAAATAGCAGCACAACATTGCTTAGAATCAAGGGCAATGGTGACATCATTTAAGACCTTTAAGGTTGCAGTGACACATCCATAACCTGAGTGGAAACCAGATTGCACACCAGAGAGAATACTATAGACATCAAGAAAGCCAGTCAGTTTATTATTGACAAGTTTTTCCAACACATTTGATAAACAAGGCAAAATAGAAATTGGCCTATAACAGTTAGGATCAGCTTAATCTCCCCTTTAATTAAATAAAGGAGGCTGCCTGGCTGCCTACCAAGCAATAGGAACCTCCCCAGAGAGGAGAGACATGTTAAAAAGGTTAGTGATAGGCTTTCATTAAAAAACAATTTTTTACCTTTAACTAGGCAAGTCAGTTAAGAACAAATTCTTATTTTCAATTACGGCCTAGGAACAGTGGGTTAACTGCCTGTTCAGGGGCAGACCAACAGAATGACTTGTTCAGCTTGGGATTTGAACTTGCAACCTTCCGGTTACAAGTCCACCGCTCTAACCACTAGGCTGCCCTGCTGCCCCAGAGGCTTGGCGATGATAGGGGCAGCAACCTTAAAGAAGAAAGTTTCTAAACCATCTGACCCAGATGTTTTTTGGGGTTCTAGTTTAAGGAGCTGTAACACACTAGGCGTAGTGGGTGCGGAGTCAGGTGCAGGAGGCAGAAAGTTCAGAATAGCGCTTTATTACACACAGGGGAAAATAGTACTCTCCACGAAACTGGGCGTAATAAACAAATGCCCAAAACAGGTAATTAAACAACACGCACTACCACACATCAACACAGTGGGGAAAATAATCAAGCCCGCACAAAGAGCAGGCGGGCCTTCCGGCTTAAGATTCCAAGAACACAGGATGAGATGTTACTATCCTTTGTGCAAGCACTTCCAAGAGTTAATGAACAGTGAGCCTGGTGAAATTTGGGGAGCGCATCATCAGTAGTGTACCTTTGGTTCCTAGGGTGTTTCGGCCTTTCACACTATACACCCTCCCCAAAGGCGGCCAGCGATAGGGTGATCAATCCTACGCTTGCGTCCCATTCCCAATTAGTCATAGGAGTTGCCTTGTTGATGATAGCCAACATCCCATGGGACTATGCATGGCAGGGGCATCCTCCTCCCTGAGTCAAGCATTGTTGACCGCATACCTCCTGGCCCTCTCACTTCGGGGCCCAGCTGGGGTCTTTCCTCTTCATCCAGAGCCACTGACTGCTGCCTTCTGCCGCCTCCGATACAGCTTTGATTGCCGAACGCTGGCTCTGGCCCTTAATTCCAAGGTCTCTAAGCAGTCTGGTTGTAGATGTTGCCACAAAACCTCTGCAGCCCACCTCCACTGGTCGGACTTCTGTGTTCCAGCCATGATGCCGTGCTTCGGCAGCTAGATCGGCATAGCGCAGATGCTTTCGCTCATAAGCCTCATCTACTGAGTCCTCCCAGGGTACTGTGAGCTCAATGATGAAGACCTTCTTGAGTGAACGGGACCAGAGCACCATGTCAGGTCTTAGGGTGGTGGTCGCGATCTCCGGAGGAAACACAAGTTGCCGGCCAATGTCAGCTAGCATTTTCCAGTCGCGGGCCAAGCGCAGCTGGTCTCGCTCTAATGGTGTCGAGCCGCGCTTCGGTGGTTTAGCCCCTTCGCGGACAAAGTTTGTCCGTAAGGGGTGTGATGCTGCTGGGGGTGGTAGGGAGTTGGTGGCAGCTCGCTTGTCCTCCAGGGCGGACGCAAGGTTTTTAAGGACTTGGTTGTGACGCCAAGTGTAGCGTCCTTGAGTGAGGCTTGTTTTACACCCTGTGAGAATGTGCCTGAGGTTGGCTGGCATGGAACAGAGGGCACAGTCCGGATCTTCACCATACCATTGGTGAAGATTAACTGGTGTTGGAAGGACGTCATATGTTGCTCTGATGGAGAAGCTCAACCGCCTCGCTTCCATGGCCCACAGATCCTTCCAGCTTATCTTCCTCTTCTCCACACTGTCCCATCGAGTCCACTGTCCCTGTTTGGAAAGAGAGACTGCCTTGGCCCACCTTGCAGCCTCCTCCTGATGGCGTACTTCCTGCACTACCATCTTCCGCCGCTCTGGTGCAGTGGCCTTACTCCAAGCAGCACGGCTAGTTAGCCCAAGGCCTCCTCTCCCTTGCTGAACATGACCCACAATGTCAGCATGTCTGAGGGCTGCTGTTGCCTCCTGGACTGCTTTTCCTGGCCTCCATTTGCGCCCAGTTGCCAAGGTCGGCGCGTTGTTGCTCACCACTGGGTCTCGAGATTCATTCAGTGTCATCTGGAGCCTGGTTTTTGAACACTTGAATTCCTCTGTTAGACTGGTGAGGGGCAGCTTGAGGACACCATCTCCATAGAGGCCTATGGTGGTAAGGCATCGTGGAACTCCAAGCCACTTCTTTAAGTAGCCTGTGACTCCTCTTTCCATCTTCTCCACTGTTGAGATTGGAACCTCATACACTGCTAAGGGCCACAACACCCGGGGTAGGAGACCAAACTGCAGACACCAGGCCTTTAACTTTCCAGGTAGCTGGGTGTTGTCGATGGACTGTAGGCTACTACTGATGTCTTTGCGCAGCTGTTGCACCTGGTCTTTGTCCTTCAGGCTTGCATCATACCACCTTCCAAGGCTTTTTACCGGCTGCTCAGACACTGTTGGGATTTGGTCATCTCCGATGAAGAATTTCAGGTCAGAGAGTACTCCCTTCACAATCGAGATGCTGCGTGACTTGGATGGTTTAATCTTCATACGGGCCCAGCTGATGTTCTCCTCGAGTTTTCGGAGCAGTCTCCTGGTGCATGGGACAGTGGTGGTCAATGTTGTAATGTCGTCCATGTAGGCTCTGAGTGGAGGGAGGCGGAAACCAGAGTCGACCCGCTGTCCACCAGCAACCCATTTTGAGGATCTGATGATAACCTCCATTGCCATTATGAATGCCAACGGAGAAATGGTACATCCCGCCATTATACCTACATTCAGGCACTGCCATGAGGTGGTGAACTCTGAGGTGGTAAAGCAGAACTGCAGATCCTGGAAGTACGACTTCACCAGGGTTGTGATGGTGTCCGGTATGTGGAAAAATCTGAAGGCAGACCACAGGAGTTCATGGGGCACAGAGCCAAATGCATTGGCGAGGTCAAGAAAGACTACATGGAGGTCCCTTTTTTCCACCTTGGCCATTTGGATCTGGTGCCAGATCATGCTGGAATGTTCCAAGCAGCCAGAGAACCCTGATATTCCTGCCTTCTGTACAGATGTATCGACGTACGCATTCCTTTGCAGGTACTCGGCCATCCTCTGGGCAATGACCCTAAAGAAGATTTTACCCTCGACATTCAGTAAGGAGATTGGGCGGAATTGGCTGATGTTCACTGCATCCTTCTCCTTAGGGATCAGGACCCCGCCTGCCCTACGCCACACTTTGGGTATTATCTTATTTTTCCAAGCTGTTCTCATAAGCCTCCAGAGGAACCTCAGGACGTCTGGTGCGTTCTTATACACTTTGTACGGGACTCCATTTGGCCCCGGGGCTGATGCTGTTCTTGCCCATCGAACTGTGTTTTCCACCTCTTTCCATGTCGGAGGGCTGGTCTCAATATGATGTTCCGGGGGTTCAATGGGTGGGATATCTGATGGGATGGCCAGATGTTCATGTCGCTTTGAGTCAAAGTTTGTTGTTCTCAGATGCTCCTCTAGGTCTTTCTTTGTTGTTTTTAGAGCTCCACTTTTTTCCTTCGTGAAGAGACTTTTAAGGAACTTGAAGGGATCTTTATAGAATCGAGTTCTAGTTTGTTCTTTCTTCCTTCTGCGTTTCCGTAGGTTCTCTGCTCTGCGGAGGGATGCCAACCGGGTTTTGATATCAGCCTGAAGTGCCTCTATGCCCTCCTTTTCCACTTCCGAGGCCTTCTTCCACTGTTTCTTAAGCTGTCGCCTTTCTTGAACGAGGCGCTTGATTTCTTGTTGCCTCCTGGAAACTGGTGAAAAGGGAAAGGGATCGGTGGCAGCTAGTAGGCCGGTGACGACGACCGCCGAGCGCCACCCGAACAGGAAGAGGAGCCACCTCCTTTAGCACCTTGGAGTCAGTGACCGCCTGCAGGGAGAAACTTTGTAGCAGGGCAGGGGAAAAAGAGAAGGTGTGGGAGATGAAGAAATGTTAGACGGCAAGTAGGTATGGCTGAGTCAAATAGAAATCCTGACTTAATAAAGTGGTGATTAAAGATCTCCATGTGGTCCTTGTCAGTAACAACCACATCATCAACATTAAGGGACATGGGCAGCTGTGAGGAGGAGGGTTTATTCTCCAGGTCTTTAACTGTTTTCCAGAACTTCTTGGGGTTAGACCCACAGAGAGAGAACTGCTCCTTAAAGTAACTAACTTTGGCCTACCGGATAGCCTGAGTGCACTTATTTCTCATTTGCCTGAACGAGAGCCAGTCAGCCTGAGTATGTGTGTGCCTTTCGCCAAATGGAATTCTTGAGGTGGAGTAACTCTGCCAGATCACGGTTGAACCAGGGGCTGAACCTGTTTTTAATGATCATTTTCTTTATGGGGGCATGGTTGTTAACAATACCACTGAAAATAAAAAATAAAAAAGAAGGTCCAAGCGTCTTCGACAGAGGGGATCAAGCTGATTCTTTACCAATTTACAGAGGCCAGGTCATGACGGAAGGCATGCTCATTCACGTTTTTTCAGCAACTGTCTATGACAAATCAGGACAGGTCGTTTCACTGAGCAGCCATTACGAACACAGGCTGTAAAACGGTGATCACTAAGGTAATTACAGAAAACACCAGACTGATACCTATCAGGATTATTTGTGAGAATAACATCGAGGAGAGTAGCCTTTTCTGGGTATTTGGAGTCATACCTTGTGGGATTGGTAATAATCTGAGAAAGATTTACAGTATATAGTCCCATTGCTTTAGGACTTGGTCAGGTGGTTTAAGCACATCCCAGTTTAAGTCACCTAGCAGGACAAATTCAGACTTAGTGTGAGGGGCCAGGAGAGAGCTTAGGGCATTTAGGATACAGGCCAGTGCTGATGGTGCACGATAACACCCAGCAACAGTGAACAAAGAGCTTTTTAAAAGTTTAATGCTTAAAACCAGCTAATCAAATTGTTTGGGGACAGACTTGGTGGAGACAACCGAGCACTGAAGGTGTTCCTTGGTAAAGATTGCCACTCCACCCCCTTTGGAAGATCTGCATGGCTGAAAAAGGTTATAACCAGAGAGGTTTACATCACTGTTCAAAACACTCTTTCTTAACCACGTCTCAGTAATGACCAACGCATCTGCATTGGAGCTGTGAACCCACACTTTCAATTGATCAATTTTAGGTAATACGCTTCTAGTGTTAACGTTCAGAAAATCCAGGCGTATAAAAAGTGCTCCCTCGTCAATAAGGCTGTAACTTAACAAAATGTGGAAAAAGTCAAGGGGTCTGAATACTTTCCAAATGCACTGTATATATCCATAAATAATGATGCTGATTCATGATTTCGACTGGCTGAAAAAGCTGCCTGCCTGTCTGTCTCATCCCGACACGTTCATTACTATGGACAAGCTGGAGATCGAATTTGAATATTGAAACAATGTTGCAAATGTTGGAGAGACAGACAGCAAGAATTATACAAATCTTCGCTGTTGAAAACTAAATGTTAGTCCAAAATAAATGTGAGATTTAGCGGGTGGTAATTTGTGTAATAGACACCAGCTGGAATGCAGTTTTAACCAATCAGCATTCAGGATTAGACACACCCATTGTATAATTAATTGTATGAAGAGTGCCTTGGTCCTCCTTTCTTTTTGGTTTATGCCTACAAGTTGAAGGTCCTTGCCATCATCTTACTCTATATAGAGAAAATATGATGTGTTTATGAGTTGTGAGTCCCCCTACCATCTATGCCTAGCATGTGTACAATATTAAAATGGCAAATTATATTTGAGGCCTGGAGTAGTCAATATCCAATGCTTTTTTGTATGACTTATACAAAACTGTCCATGAATGGCTGCAAAAATACATAGCCTCATAATTCATTTTCAAAGACTCAAGTAGGCATATCAGATTTCAAATATGTGATTACACTGGCAAAATTGTGTAGAAATTGAATAATAAAATACGTGTGGAGAATAAGAGCAGTGTTCTTGCTGACAAGCACACTAAATACCCTATATTTTAGCACATTGTTCCACTGATCGGACTAAATAAAGTAAATAGATAATAAAATCTCCTGAAGACAAGATGACATAAATCTGCCCTGTCTACTCCCTCTCCTCCGCTCCACCGTTCGATGTCGCCGGTTTACTAACCACTGGTCCTGGGAACCATCATTACGCGCACCTGGCATTCATCATTACGTGCACCTGCACTTCATCATTAGGCACACCTGGACTCCATTACCTCACTCTTACCTCACTCATTACCTCCCCTTTATCTGGCACTCCCTTAGGCTCTTTCTCCAGACAGTATTGTTTCTGTTTTTCATGTCTAGACGCTACACCTACGTTGTATCGTTCCATGTTATATTAAACTTACCACCTGCTTCTCGACTCCCAGGGTCTACATAACAGAATACTGCCTCACAAAATGGAAGAAGCAGCAGCAAATCATAACATCTCCCAGATGGTCAACGAGCAGGGATCGTTACTTCGTCAACACCACGACCAGCTGGGGATGGTTATGGAAGAGGTTATTCGCAGTGTTCAACGTCTCGAACATACCCGAGAGGGGTTGCCTTCAACTAGCGGAGGATACTCTACCACCAGTCGACCCAGCACACCAGCAACCTGCCTAGGTCAGCAATGCTCGTTTGTCCATCCCGGATAAATATGACGGCACCCCATCTACAGTGCCTTGCGAAAGTATTCGGCCCCCTTGAACTTTGCGACCTTTTGCCACATTTCAGGCTTCAAACATAAAGATATAAAACTGTATTTTTTTGTGAAGAATCATCAACAAGTGGGACACAATCATGAAGTGGAACGACATTTATTGGATATTTCAAACTTTTTTAACAAATCAAAAACTGAAAAATTGGGCGTGCAAAATTATTCAGCCCCTTTACTTTCAGTGCAGCAAACTCTCTCCAGAAGTTCAGTGAGGATCTCTGAATGATCCAATGTTGACCTCAATGACTAATGATGATAAATACAATCCACCTGTGTGTAATCAAGTCTCCGTATAAATGCACCTGCACTGTGATAGTCTCAGAGGTCCGTTAAAACCGCAGAGAGCATCATGAAGAACAAGAACACACCAGGCAGGTCCGAGATACTGTTGTGAAGAAGTTTATAGCCGGATTTGGATACAAAAAGATTTCCCAAGCTTTAAACATCCCAAGGAGCACTGTGCAAGCGATAATATTGAAATGGAAGGAGTATCAGACCACTGCAAATCTACCAAGACCTGGCCGTCCCTCTAAACTTTCAGCTCATACAAGGAGAAGACTGATCAGAGATGCAGCCAAGAGGCCCATGATCACTCTGGATGAACTGCAGAGATCTACAGCTGAGGTGGGAGACTCTGTCCATAGGACAACAATCAGTCGTATATTGCACAAATCTGGCCTTTATGGAAGAGTGGCAAGAAGAAAGCCATTTCTTAAAGATATCCATAAAAAGTGTTGTTTAAAGTTTGCCACAAGCCACCTGGGAGACACACCAAACATGTGGAAGAAGGTGCTCTGGTCAGATTAAACCAAAATTGAACTTTTTGGCAACAATGCAAAACGTTATGTTTGGCGTAAAAGCAACACAGCTGAACACACCATCCCCACTGTCAAACATGGTGGTGGCAGCATCATGGTTTGGGCCTGCTTTTCTTCAGCAGGGACAGGGAAGATGGTTAAAATTGATGGGAAGATGGATGGAGCCAAATACAGGACCATTCTGGAAGAAAACCTGATGGAGTCTGCAAAAGACCTGAGACTGGGACGGAGATTTGTCTTCCAACAAGACAATGATCCAAAACATAAAGCAAAATCTACAATGGAATGGTTCAAAAATAAACATATCCAGGTGTTAGAATGGCCAAGTCAAAGTCCAGACCTGAATCCAATCGAGAATCTGTGGAAAGAACTGAAAACTGCTGTTCACAAATGCTCTCCATCCAACCTCACTGAGCTCGAGCTGTTTTGCAAGGAGGAATGGGAAAAAATGTCAGTCTCTCGATGTGCAAAACTGATAGAGACATACCCCAAGCGACTTACAGCTGTAATCGCAGCAAAAGGTGGCGCTACAAAGTATTAACTTAAGGGGGCTGAATAATTTTGCACGCCCAATTTTTCAGTTTTTGATTTGTTAAAAAAGTTTGAAATATCCAATAAATGTCGTTCCACTTCATGATTGTGTCCCACTTGTTGATTCTTCACAAAAAAATACAGTTTTATATCTTTATGTTTGAAGCCTGAAATGTGGCAAAAGGTTGCAAAGTTCAAGGGGGCCGAATACTTTCGCAAGGCACTGTACATGCTGTGGGTTCCTCCTCCAGTGCTCTCTCTACTTTGCACACCAGATGGGAGCTCCTACCACCAAGAGGTGTAAAAGAAGGTAGCATACTCTGGCACTATGCAATGCTTTCAGTATGTAACCTATTTGATGTGCATTGGTGGTGACATTAAAAGGTAACTCTCAACTCCAATTTTCGCCTTTGCCCAACCACTTCAAATAAAAAAAATCCATTCAGGTGAGAAGTGGGGGGGAATTTATCATAAATATTAATTGAGGGGGTGGGTAAACATAGTTGTACCTGATCCCAACACTTCTTACTAAAGCATACTTACAAAAAGTCCACTGGCACACTTAAAAAAAAAAGATGTGCATCGGGAGCAAATACGGCTCAAATCACAGCCATTGAACTATGAGCAAACTGTCTTACCGGACTGCACCACCAATCTATCGAACGCCGATTGGGTCTTCGCTTGTCCCAAAAAAGGTACGTCTGATAACTCTGAGGACATTGGAAAAAAAGCACTTGGGTACTGAGTAGACTGATACCCCATTTCACTGATCCACAATCCTTAGGTAAGGCTGTACAGTGCAATATGAATGTCAATACACTTCTCCATATTCCTGAATGGATCGAACGGCGTCTTCTGGTAAGAGTAGGGGGGGTTATGTTTCATAAACAATTCCTGGTGTACCGAAGTTGAAGGCATTGCGAGCTCCTGTTCACCCAACCTGGAGTTTCTGATGCTAAAATGCCGACCCCACTATATGTAGAGGGAATTGACGTGTTATTATCACAGCTGTGTACATAATACCACAAGCAAACAACAAGGCGGCACTCACAAGCTGTACAAGATCCTTTGCATGCAAGAATCCTCTCACTCAGAAACAGTCTTTTCCGTTGCGGGTGACTTTAACCAAGCCCGTCTAAAACAAATGTTCCTAAAATATCACCAACATGTATCTTTCCCCACAAAAGGATCCGCGGTGCTTGACCATTCATACGCAAACATCTGCAACGCGTACAAAGCCATCCCCCGCCCCCACTTTGGCCAATCAGATCATGTCTCTCTGTTCCTACTCCCTGCCTACAAGCACCAATACAGAGAATAGTGAGGCGCTGGACAGAGGAGGTAGACTCAATGCTGCAGGATAGTTTTGAGAATACTGCCTGGAATATGTTCCAAGATTCATCTATCAACATTGAGGAATATACATCGTCAGTCACAGGCTTCATTAGGAAATGTGTTGATGAAGTTGTACCCACAAAAATAACCTGGACTAACCCAACCAAAAACCCTGAATGAACGGAGATATCTGTACAATGCTGAGAGCCCATACTGCAGCATTCAATGTCAGCAGAACAAACCCTGATGACTCGGTGGCGAGCGACGCATACGAGGCAAGCAGGTATGAGCATTGGAAAACCATTAGGGATGCATAAAGACGACTAAAACTTAAATTGTTGTTTGACAACTCAGACTCGCGTCGCATGTGGCAAGGATTATAGACTATCCCAGACTACAAAGGAAAATCCAACTGTGCGGTACCCACTGAAACCTCCCTGCCAGATAAGCTTTACACTTTCTATGCTCGCTTCAAGACAGACAATACAGAGCCATCCAGGAAGACTATCGCCTCTCCGGACGACCAGGTGCTTTCGCTCTCCGAGGCTGGCATGAGGAAAACTCTCAAAAGAGTGAATACTCACAAAGCCACCGGCCCAGATGGCATCCCTGGACGGGTCCTCCGTGTGTTCTGACCAGCTGGCGGGTGTCTTCCAAATTGTAGTCCCTACCTTCTTTAAGGAGACCACCATCGTCACAGTGCCCAAGAAAGACAAGGTGACATGCCCAAATCAGTATCGCCCTGTTGCGCTCACCTCGGTCATCATGAAGTGCTGGTCATGGCCCACATCAAGTCCAGTTTGCCAGGCACACTGGACCCACTCCAATTTGCCTACCACTCCAACAGATCCACAGAAGATGCCATTTCCATCGCTATTCACACAGCCGTAGCACATGTGGAGAAGAGGAACATCTATGTGAGAGTGCTGTTCATTGACTACAGTTCAGCATTCAACACTGTTTTTCCCTCCAAGATCGACACCAAGCTTAGAGCCCTGGGTCTGGATACCACCCTCTGCAACTGGACCCTGGACTTCCTGATAGGTAAACCACTAGTTTTGAAGATTGGAAACAACACCCCCTCTTAGCACAGGGGCCCCCCAGGGGTGAGTCTTCAGTCCTCTGCTGTACTCCCTGTTCACCCACGACTGAGTGTATTTGCATGACACCAACTCCATCATCAAGTTTGCTGACAACATCACGGTTGTAGGCCTGATAACCAGCAACAACAAGTCAGCATATATGGAGGTGGAAAGTGAACTGGCATTGTGGTGTCATGACAACAACCTCTCCCTCAATGTCAGCAAACAAATGAGTTGATTGTTGACTTCAGGATGCAGAGGAGGGAACATGCCCCGATCCACATCAATGGGACTGTAGTAGAGAGAGTCACAGGTTTTAGGTCCACATCACGGGTCTCAGAGTCACGGGTCTCAGCGTCCACATCTCCGAGGACTTGTCATGGACCAACAACACCCCCACTCTTGTCAAGAGGGCGCAACAGTGTCCTTACTTCCTAAGGCAGCTGAAGAAATTTGCCATTCCGCCCCGGGTCATCTCCAAATACTACTAGTGCACCATCGAGAGCGTCCTGACCAGTTGCATCACGGCCTGGTACGGGAATTGCTTTGTCCATGACAGCAAGGACCTCCAGCGGGTGATAAAGATGGCCCAGTACATCACTGGGACTGTGCTTCCACCCATCCAGGACATCAACTCGAAACGGTGCTTGAAGGCACACAGCATCATCAAGGACCCCACACACCTCAGCCACGAGCTGTTCGCTCCCTTACCGTCCGGCAGACTATCGGAGCATTAGATCTGATACCAACAGGCTCAGACCATTTCTATCTACAAGCCATCGGACTGCTGAACATTTGAACTGATTCTTATTGTTGTTGCATAGCCGATAAGGAATCTGCAAGTAAGGATTTCGTTGGATGATGTATACAATGCGTATCCCGTACAACTAATTAAACATGAAACTATTTGTGTCACGCCTTCTCCCGCTCTCCCTCTCTGGTGCTCGAGGATGCCAGGCTGTCCTTCATTACGCACATCTGTCACCATCATTACGAGCAGCAACGCTCATTGGACTCACCTGGACTCCTTCCCTTTGTTGATTGCCCGGTCTATAACTGTTCCCTGTGTCTGCATTTAATGTCGTTATGTGTTTATGTCCAGACGCTGTCCTGTCATGTTCCATGTCCATCAACATTAAATATTCACTCCCTGTACCAGCTTCTTGTCTCTACCAGCGTCAACCCTTACAGAACACAGACACCACTAAAAGAAGCATCAGGGAGTTTTGGTTGGTGACATCGGGTCCGGGTGCTATCGCCGAGGTAACCAGGGGTGCCTCGTTGGGCTTCCAAAGCTTTGTTGGGCTTCCACGAGCTGGCTCAAGACGGCATCCCTAGCCGCGTCCTCAGAGCATGTGCAGACAGTTCAATTTGTTTACCGCCCCAATAGATCCACAGACGATGAAATCGCCATCACACTGCACACTGCCCTTTCCTATCTGGACAATAGGAATACCTATGTAAGAATGCTGTTCATTGACTATAGCTCAGTATTTAACACCATACTACCCTCCAAGCTCATCATTAAGCTCGAGGCCCTCTGGGTCTGAACCCCGCCCTGTGCAACTTGGTTCTGGACTTTCTAACGGGCCGCCACCAGTTGGTGAAGGTAGGAAACAACACCTCCACGTCGCTGATCCTCAACACTGGGGCTCCACAAGGGTGCGTGCTCAGCCCCCTCCTGTACTCCTTGTTCACCCATGACTGCATTGCCAAGAATGCCTCCAACTCAATCATCAAGTTTGCAGACAACACAACAGTAGTAGGCTTGATTACCAACAATGACGAGACAGCCTACAGGGAGAAGGTGAGGGCTCTGGGAGTTTGGTGTCAGGAAAATAACCTCTCACTCAACAAAACTAAGGAGATGATCATGGACTTCAGGAAACAGCATAGTGAGCACACCCCTATCCATATCGACGGGACCGCAGTGGAGAAGGTGGAAACTTCAAGTTCCTCGGCCTACACATCACTGACAAACTCAAATGGTCCACCCACACAGACAGCCTGGTGAAGAAGGCGCAACAGCGCCTGAATTTGGCTTGCCACCTTAAACCCTCACAAACTTTTACAGATGCACAATTGAGAGCATTCTGTCTGGCTGTATCACCGCTTGGTATGGCAACTGCACCGCCCAAAACTGCAGGGCTGCCCAACGCATCACCGGGGGCAAATTACCTGCCCTCCAGGACACCTACAGCACCCGATGTCACAGGGAGCTTAAAAGATCATCAAGGACAACAACCACCCCAGCCACAGCCTGTTCACTCCGCTATCATCCAGAAGGCGAGGCCAGTACAGGTGCATCAAAGCTGGGACAGAGAGATTGAAAAACAGCTATCTCAAGGCCATCAAACTGTTAAATAGCCATCACTAGCACATAGAGGCTGCTGCCTACATACATAGACTTGAATTCGCTGGCCACTTTAAGAAATGGAAGACACTAGTCACTTGTCATAATGTTAACATATCTTGCAATACTCATCTCATATGTATATACTGAATTCTATACTATTCTACTGTATCTTAGTCTATACTGCTCTGACATTGCTCATCCATATATTTATATATTCTTAATTCCATTCCTTTACTTAGATTTGTGTGTATTGGGTATATGTTGGGAAATTGTTAGATATTACTGCACTGCCGAGCTAAAAACATAAGCATTTCGCTACACCCACAATAACATCTGCTTAAAATGTGTATGTGACCAATAAAATTTGATTAGATTTTTACCTAGACACTCTTTCAAATGCTAACGTTTTAGCATGTGTGGCTCAAATCCAGTGCAAGTCAATGGTACCTATATTAACATTTTCACAATTCATATCCAAATTATCTATAAGTGATATGATTGAGTTACACAATACATTTTTATATACTTTAGGATAATTTTGACATGAACTGTGAAAATGCTAATATAGGTACCATTGACTTGCTTTGGATTTGTGCCACAAATGCAAAAAAGTTTGCATTTGAAACAGTGGACAACAAAACCAAATCATGGATTGCTGTAATATCATTTCCATAGACAACTGACAGCAGTGGTATTCAATGTCGGGGTCGTGACCCACTGGGGGAAACTGCAGTGCGGTCACCGTAAAAATATATTTTTTGATTTTAAGGTTGTGTCTTTAGATTTGGGGTGGGGTGGGGCATTTTCCCTGTTTTTTTCCCAGAGGTCTCCGAGTTGTCCTAGTTTTTTCAGGTTTTCACTATTAAAATCACACTTTGTTTTATAGAAAAACAACCAAATTAAGTCCACAACAATGCTTAAAGGTCCTGAATAGTCAAAATCATGTTTTTTATTAAATTTGAATTATGTTTGGATGAAACCAAAGAACAAAGTATGAAAAATGACTGTTGCTTTTATATTGATAAAGATTGATCATAAAGTTACTGGTCCCCTTCCCCATCTCAAACAATTGGATTCAGAAGGGGGGATGGAAGTGGGATTATTAAGGACTTTTTGTGACATCACAAAAAAATAATTTTAATACACCAATGGTAACTAATTATTCTCTTACCTAATTTAAATAAGCACGGCCTTGTAGCCAACATCACAGAAGGCTGTTTGCAGAAGGGCGTGGTCTACTGGTGCCAAAATTTGACTGTAGCATGCTAGCAAATATAATTAGTAGTCATTTTCAAAGAACCGCCAGTCAAGTTGAGCTCCCCGTCCACTCAGTTGGTCTTTACAGACCAGACCAGTTAGTTCAACATGAGAGAAAATGTACATTTTCTCAAATGTTTAGCATTTTTAGTATGGGTAATGTTTTGGTCACTGTCTTCTTGGGTATGTATGGGTGTCCGTGCTGTGTTCTAGTAGTTTGAGATGTTCTTTGAGATGCGGGCTCCTCCTGCCCAAAGTCACTCGTGGGGTCAATGATCTACATTAAAAATTCATAACCACTTCGGGAATCCATCTGTTTTTTTAAATCAACTACATAGCCTAGATTTAATTTTTTTAATTGGCCCAAGCATATCTACTTCAGAGAAACATCAAGGTCAATATAAGAATCTTTGCACATTTCGTATTGAAGATGTGGTACAAATGCATAGTATATTGGACCAATATTCAAGACCACATCGTGCATTAATGTTATTGTATAATGTACTGAGATGTAAATCCAAATGAAAACGGACTCCATTTTATCTTCACTCTTTTCCTCACAGGAGCAGTAGCCACATGTCAGCGACGAACTGTCTTTTTTTGGTTGCCCATCATTTGCACTGATCTCCATCCAGACTAATTTATTTCTGTGGGTCGACCCTTCCATACTTACTCATATAAATTCTACGTGCCTGAACAGGAAAATCTGTGTTTATTAAATAAAATAAAGGACAATGAGGATAATTGAGGTAAAATAAGGATAATTTAGGTTTTTGAAGGAAGACAAAATTACGTTGCCACGAGCAGCACCGCAGATATTGCGATAGCGAGATGCAATAGTTCGCTCTCACAGAGTCACATCTGCATATATGCAGGGATTTGCTTCATACTGTTGCAACGTGGTAGTTACGGGAGCAAAACAGCAAAGAAGTTTAGCCTCGCGCTTCAACGGTAATTGCGGTAATTGACCCACTATACTGTTTTCTTTGTGCATCTAAATCATATAACTTAATCTACCTTTAAAACATATGATTATGATGTGTTATATCATAGAGTGAACTGAAAGATACATCAACAATGCAAAACCGGCATTAATTTGTGCGGATGCAAAACACTTCCATGGAAGCACATGTTGTACTCATTAGCATTCAAGTGCCCTCCGAATAAGCCGACTAATTTACCTTGTGTTAGAATCAATTGTAAACGGTGTCAGAGAATCTGCATAATTGTCTGAAACACAATGTTCTTGACATCCTTGACTTTTACTTAGTCTATTGTTAAGATGTTAACATTGAGGGACAAAAAGCTATTAGTAGTTCTGTGAAAAATGAAGCTTTATGCTATTATTAAATAAGTAAGTGAAAGAAATATGATAAACCACATATACCTACAGAATTGAATAGTACACAATTTCACAATTATATATACCAGAAATGCTCTACAAAGAAAATATGAGTCAATACATTTCCAACTTTTTTCACAGAAATAATGCAGAATGTCACAACAAGCACTGGCTATTAAATGAAACTGTACAACTCTACAAGATGTAGAGTGTATAAAGCACACACTGCCTCCTTGCTGTGGTACAGAATTTGCATCACCTAGCTGTGTATTAGCAGCTCAATGCTCAGACACGCTCCTTCCCCGGGAGCAAAATGCTCTTGCTGGGAGGCACACTGGAGTGGCTGGCATGAGGATTATCAGGAGCGGGGATCCTGAGGTAACCCCACAGCAACCATGATACCTGTAGAGCACTTGTGGCCAGAGCCTTGCTTACAAATGACAGCCTCACAGTGGTGTTTATTCTATTCAAGAAAAAGGGAGCAGCAAATAGACTTCACACCGCTCACTCACTCTCTCTCTCTCTCTCTCTCTCTCTCTCTCACTCACACACACACACAATGTTATATCATTAGCCTTGTGTGTGTAGTAAAGAATATCTTGGCTAATTTATTTTTCCCTCTTCTCGCATTTCGTTTCTAACTGCCTTTGCGCTCCCACGTTGTAGCCCACCTCTCAATTCTCCCTCCCCCAGCGAGTGTCATCGTGACGCACTGACAGCCACAGAATTGCTCACACTGGCTCCAAAGCTGAGAAGAAGCAGGACTATTTGACACGATGGAGAGATGGAAACGGTGTTGGCACTTCTGATCGCAGTGTTAAGAGGAGATTTTCACACTTAAGAGAGATAAATGACTCACAGGCTCCTCTTTTAACCTTGGGAAGGATGTGGTGAATGGATGATCAACACAGGACTTCGGTGGCTTCTCTTTATTCTCCTCAAGTGTCAGGAAAGCTTTAGCGGCACTAACAAGCACCAGAAGTCACATACATTTTGCGCAACTTTTCGTCTTCACAGACTGGGAGAGGAACAGGGAAGCTCTCACATTGACCAATGTCAACTACCGCTATGGGCGACTCTGCCTTAACTGGCTTAGAGGCAGCAGGTGTGGATGCTGTTAACCCTTTAGGGAGCTCCAATGGCAGCTTGTCCACGAGCAGTGCCTGGGGCATCAGTGGCAGCGGTCCGTGGCTGTTGGCGTGCATGTTAACCCTCATCATCCTGATGACGGCTTGTGGAAACACTCTGCTGATCACTCTGGTGTTTGCCCAGCGCTCCTTACGCAACACCTCCAACTGTTTCCTGGTGTCTCTCTTCCTGTCGGACCTGATGGTGGCGCTGGTGGTGATGCCGCCAGCCATGCTCAATGTGCTGTGCGGGGCCTGGGTGTTGTCGCCGGGCTTTTGCCCCGTGTGGCTCTGCTTCGACGTCATGTGCTGCAGTGCCTCCATTCTCAACCTGTGTGTGATCAGCCTGGACCGCTACCTCCTCATCATCTCGCCTCTGCGTTACAAGCAGAGGATGACGCTTCCCAGAGCCCTGCTTCTGGTGGGAGGGGCATGGGGTCTGGCCGCCCTCGCCTCCTTCTTGCCCATCAAGATGAACTGGCACAGCTTGGGTCACCGAAGTCACCATTTCCCAATGCACGGGGCTGGCAGTGCCAACATCAGCACATACCCAGAGCTAAGCTTGCGGTACCCCGCTTCCTACTTCCAGCTGTCACCCGCCGATGGCCTGTCCTTCCAGTGTTGTCTGCGGGTCACCCTGCCCTTTGCCCTGGTGGCATCCGTCCTCACCTTCTTCCTGCCATCCAGCGCTATCTGCTTCACCTATTGTCGGATTCTCCTGGTGGCACGGAGACAGGCAAGGCGAGTGGCGGCGCTAAGTCACCCTCCGTACCCGCAACATTCGCCCAGAGGGCCTTCTCAGCCTCCCTCACCAGGTGGGTGCGCCGCGGGACATGCTCACCATGACAGAGAAGACTACAATCAGGAGCGCTCTATGTCACACCAAGTACCGGTGAGAGGGAGAGGGGAGTTGTAGAGGAAATTAAGGGAGATACATTGAGGCTACATCTCACAGCTGTGTAAACTGTCACTGCATGATCACTGTGTGCCTGGATAGATTTCCACCATGATGCCTTTTCTGCCTCTCAGATCAGTTGGGTCGTTCCACAAAAAGAGTGCCTTTCGCGTCCCTTTGATATTTTTATAGAAATTGAGTTCCAATATTGAATTGTAAAAGCCTGTTATATTAAATGGAGTACCCCTTTAATATAGACCACATGGAGAATTCAATAAATCTGATTTTTTTAATATTATTCATATTCAACATATTCAACATCCATGTCCCACCATGGACTCTCTGTGACTTCTGGAAGATTTTAACCCACGTAACCCCAAAATGTCTCCAAGTTTTCACCATCATTGTAAAGCCTTAGTTATTTGGTTGCTTTGACAAAGTCATTCATGACGATTATTATTTATTAATGTGATTAGTGATCATTTTAAGGTCAACTCTGTTACGTGAACTGAACTCTGAACGGGGCGGCAGGGTAGCCTAATGGTTAGCGAGTTGAACTAGTAACTGGAAGGTTGCAAGTTCAAACCCCCCCGAGCTGTCAAGGTACAAAATCTGTCGTTTTGCCCCCAAACAGGCAGTTAACCCACTGTTCCTAGGCCATCATTGAAAATAAGAATTTTGTTCTTAACTGACTTGCCTAGTTTTAAAAAAATAAGGTGAAACTATTGCTTTTTAAAGAAACATTGAATATCTTATAGTCAATCATAGTGTAAAAGCAGGTAAGCTTTTTGGCCATTTTCTGGTGGAAAACTGACCTGGTAGACAATAACGCGTCAACCGTTGTCCATAGATAGACAAGCTAGAAATGTTTTAACAATAAAAAAATACAAAAATTGCCACTCCCTGTTTCACACAATAAGGGGATTTATGGTTGATTTAAGATGAAGTCGTCAACTCTTTCAATCAACCCTACTTTACTCGGCACTTAATAGGCACTTACTATAGTACATTTTTTATTGAACCTCTTGAGATGGGAAAACATGTTTTTTATTAAGTTGAACAGGTGCTCTTAATGATGGGATGTTCACTTCCTCAAAATCCCCAGAATGAATCTAAGATAACTCATGAAATCGGTACTAAATGTTGATTTTTTTTTGAGGATGATATAGTTGCACAATTTTAAATCTAAGGTGTTTGGCGCAGTATTTCTCAAGTAAAAACATGTGCAATGTGTTGCTATGTGTTGTCTTATGCAAACAAAGTCAGAACTGCTGGGGCAGGTCTGTCTCACTGTCTATGCTATTGGATAGAGAACAGTCACTGCAGCTGATCACCCTATGTTAGTAGGCAAATGGAAATCAGCAAATCAAAACCCATTCTTCATTTACCCACTGTAATGCACGGATGTTCTAAACTTAGTTTTAGACTACTTACTTTATGACCAAAATTATCCTATTTACACATGTAGCACATTTTGACACTAGAATAACTGTTTGACTCATATCGTTGCCACATGGGCTGTTTTCAAAGGGATTCGTTGCTTTTTAAAGGCAGTTCCTCTTTAAAGGTGGAGTGGGTGGGTTACAGAGCCTTCAGAAAGTATGCATACCCCTTGACTTATTCCACATTTTATTGTGTTACTGCCTGAATTCAACATTTATTTACAAAACGAAAACATGTTTTTTGAAATGTTAGCTAATTTATTGAAAATGAAATACATATGTATTCATACCCCTGAGTCACTACTTTGTAGAAATACCTTAGGTGGCGATTATAGCTTTGAGTTGTCTTGGGAATGTATGTATTAGCTTTGCACATCTGGATTTGGTGATTTTCTCCCATTCTTCCTTGCAGATTTTCTCAAGCTCTATTAAAATAGATGTGGAGTGGCGGTGAACAGCAATCTTCAAGTCTTGCCACAGATTTTCAATGGGATTTAAGTCTGTGCTTTGGCTGGGCACTCATTCTTATTCTGAAGCCATTCCAGCGTTGCCTTGGCTGTAAGCTTGGAGTCATTGTCCTGTTGGAACATAAATCTTCGCCCACAATCTAAGGTCGTTTGCACTATGAAGCAGGTACTCATCAAGGATTTGCCTGTATTTGGCTCCATTCATTGTTCCCTCTATCCTTACCAGTCTCCCAGTCCCTGTTGCTGAAAAGCATCCCCATAGCATGATGCTGCCACCACCATGCTTCCCAGTAGGGATGGTGTTAGACGGAAGATGAGCTGTACCTGCTTTTCTCCAGACATAGCGCTTTGCATTCAGGCCAAATAGTTACATTTTTGTCTCATCAGACCACAGAATCTTTTGCCTTATGCTCTGAGTCTTTCACATGCCTTTTTGCAAATTCCAAGCGTGCTGTCATATGCCTTTTTCTCAGGAGTGGCTTCCGTCTGGCCACTCTCTCATAAAGCCCAGATTGGTGAAATGCTTTAGAGATTGTTGTCCTTCTGGCAGGTTCTGGATAGTCCCATATTTTTTCAGTTTTCCAATGATGGTGACCACTGTGCCCTTGGAAACTTTCAACACACTAGAAATTGGTTTATATCCTTCCCCAGATATATGCCTCATCACAATTATATGTCAGAGATCTACAGACAGTTCCTTGGACATGGTATATTTTCTGATCTGACATACACTGTCAACTGTGGGACCGTATATAGACAGGTGTGTTTCTCTCTAAAAACATGTCCAAAAAATTGGTCACAGTTGGACACCAATCAAGTTGTATTGACATCTCAAAGATGATGAAAGATATTTGAAGTGTAATAGCAAAGGGTTGTGAATACTTATGTAAATTAGATTTCGGTATTTCATTTTCAAATACATTTGCAAAAATGTCTAAAAACTTTGTCATTATGGGGTACATGGGTGAGAGAAAAAAACAATTGAATACATTTTAAATTCAGGCTGTAACACAACAAAGTGTGGAATAAGTCAAGGGTTATGAATATTTTCTGAAGGCACTGTAGGTAAGTGTGTGTTTGTGTGTGTGAGAGTTGGCCTTGCCACTTTGCACTCGTTGATCTCCCCTCTATTAAAGTGAGGTGGGCAGCTGAGGAATTGACACACTGAATACATTTTCTTACATCCACTAAAATAAAAGAAACGGAATAGAGTGAAATAAGTGAGACAGTTTAAGATGAAAGATGGGAAAGAGCTTGAAATTCAGAAAATAAACATCTGAAAGAGACAGAGGGAGGAGAGACGATGGCGCCTGTTGAAGGCAAAGTGGTTGCTTGTTAGAATAAATGGCACAGACCTTGCATTGTATTTATGTAGTCAAGGGCCTGCATCTCCACTCCTGAGATTGAGTGCCAAGGACAATAATTCATAACAATGTTGTTCCACGCAGACTTTTCAATGTATTCAGCAACACGTCACATCTCTTTCAATGTGATAATTACATCTTGTTAAATGCAAGCGTTAACTTTTTTCAGACTCCTTGACAATACCAGGCCAAGGATGCATCTAAAGTGTGTCATCTTCTTCTCTTGAAAGCAACATGGTGGAAGCTATAGTTTATTTTCTTTCGCCACTCCAATTATAAAACCTAAGTATTTACATGGTAGCTCTTAGGTACAGAGTAAGTGCACATTGATACATAATACTTACAGCTATTTATACCCGTTTGCTGTTTCTATATAATGAACTTTCTATGCATTAGATTTGTACTCACCCTGGAATTGTTGTTTTAATTCCATTGAGTTCATTTGAAAATCCTTGAAAATGTGCATGCCGCAAACGTGTGTAACAGTTTTAAGAATCATGTAACAATGTGGACCTGTAGCTACCATGTCAATTTAAATACCTAGGTTTTTGGACACATTGTGATGCAGTCCTTATCTCTTACTGCCCTGTCTGTCCCTCTATCCTCAGTTGTCAGTGAACAGCGAGCGACGGCTGGCCCACAGGCAGGGCCGGAGGGCAGTGAAGGCCAGTCTGACCCTGGGAGTCCTGCTGGGCCTCTTCTTCAGCGCCTGGCTACCCTTCTTCATCACCAACATGGCCCAGGTCAGTGGCTCAGACTAGGTGAGCCTTTGGATTAAAGGGATAGTTCAGCAATTTAAGCAATCTATCCCTTTAATGTCAAGCTTGGAAGAGTATACATGTTCTTCTGAAATTATAGTGAAATATCAATTTCCAAACTTGCACTTTATGTCCAAGTTAATAAATGAAATAGGCTTATAGGATGCGTAATCAAATCTGGCCATTATTTTTCTTTATCAATGATATTGTGCCTTGTTGCTGTCAACTTTTAGATTCAAAGGACTCTCTTACCATCTTAAATCGAGGGATTTCCAGGAAGAACGATGAGCCAAAACACTATGGGATCAGCTAGCTGCTCAGAGCTGCGACTAATAGAAATCTTTAAATTGGTTGCTGCTCATCTTCTCAGGGTCGAAACTTGCAAACCACAAGCACACAATATATTGTCGATCTGTTCTCCTTATGTTCATTGTGTACAGCCTATTAATTGAAATTAATTCACTGTATTACAGAACCTGGATCACATAAATTCAATGCCTGATGCATCATCTTATAGCAATTAAACTCCCCTTTGTCTGTGCTCCAACTCTGAGGTTACCTTATTCCTCTGACTGGGAAAGGTGTCCGCACATTGTGTAACATAAAAGGATTTAATCTAAATGGGTAATTATTGTTGTCCTGCTTTCAGGCTTTCAATGATCCAGTCATTTCATTTCCCATCTGTGTCCCTCACTTCACTCTTCCAGAATATAGCCAACAGAGGTTTCAGTGTCTGCCTTCCTCCCCCCTCCCTTCACACTCCATGTGGTATGTGAACACCCCCTCCCTTTTTTCACCTTCTCACTCCCTGCCTCCTTCCATCTTGATAAGATAGGACACGTTCCTCCAACAGCAGTCTCCACCCTCTCTCTCTGATATGCCATAGTGAGCCAGTTTCTCACCCTTCTATGGGTTATGTCCCTAATTTACATATATATGTTCTACTCAGGCCCAATTACAGTAGCTGTACACTGATGAAAAGAGCATTTGAAATAATATTTTCTGTTTTCTCTCTTATTGGCTACATATTTCCATTGGATACATACAGTGCCTATCATAAGTATTAACCCCCCTCACCTGGATTTCTTCACATTTTGTGTTACAAAGTAACATACTAATATATACTGAATAGATAAGTATTCATCCCCCGAGTCAATACAAAAAAAACACCTTTGGCAGCGATTATAGCTGAGTTTTGGGTGGTTAAGACTCTAAGCTCTGCACACCTGGATTGTACAATACTTGCCCATAATTATTTTCAAAGATTGTTCAAGCTCTGTCAAGTTGGTATTTAGTATTTTATTAGGATCCCCATTAGCTGATGCAAAAGCAGCAGCTACTCTTCCTGAGGTCCACACAATAAATGAAATAATACAGAACATTAATAGACAAGAACAGCTCAAGGACATAACTGCTAAATGGCTGTCTAACAATGATGAACAACCAAATTCTGGGTAAGTAAAAATACAGTGCATTCGGAAAGTATTCAGACCTGTTCCCTTTTTCCACATTTTGTTACGTTACTGCCTTATTCTAAAATGTATTAAATATCTACACACAATACCCCATAATGACAAAGCGAAAACATGTTTTTATACATTTTTGCACATGTATTAAAAATGAAAAACACACTTTACATAAGTATTCAGACACTTTTCTATGAGACTCGAAATTGAGCTAAGGTGCATCCCGTTTCCATTAGAGTCCACCTGTGGTAAATTCAATTGATTGAGCATGATTTGGAAAGGCACACACCTGTCTATATAAAAGGTCCCACAGTTGATCGTGCATGTCAGAGCAAAAACCAAGCCATGAAATCAAAGGAATTGTCTGTAGAGCTTCGAGACAGGATTGTGTCGAGGCACAGATCTGGGGAAGGGTACCAAAACAATTCTGCAGCATTGAAGGTCCCCAAGAACACAATGGCCTCCATCTTTCTTAAATGGAAGAAGTTTGGAACCACCAAGACTCTTCCTAGAGCTGGCCACCGGACCAATCGAGGGAGAAGGGCCTTTGTCGGGGAGGTGACCAAGAACCCAATGGTCACTCTGACAGAGTTCCAGAGTTCCTCTGTGAAGATGGGAGAAACTTCCAGGACAACCACCTCTGCAGCACTCCACCAATCAGTCCTTTATAGTAGAGACACCAGGTGGAAGCCACTCCTCAGTAGAAGGCACATGACAGCCACATGACAGGCACTCTACTTGGAGTTTGCCAAAGGGAACCTAAAGGACTTTCAGACCATGAGAAACAAGATTCTTTGGCCTGAATGCCAAGCGTTTCGTCTGGAGGAAACCTGTCACCATCCCTACCGTGAAGCATGATGGTGGCAGAATCATGCTGTGGGGATGTTTTTCAGCGACAGGGAGAATAGTCAGGATCAAGGGAAAGATGAACGGAGCAAAGTACAGAGAGATCCTTGATGAAAACCTGCTCCAGAGCACTCAGGACCTCAGACTGGGGCAAAGGTTCACCTTCCAACAGGACAACGACCCTAAGCACACAGCCAAGACAACGCAGGAGTAGCTTCGGGACAAGTCTCAATGGCCTTGATTGACCCAGCCAGAGCCCGGACTTGAACCTGATCAAACAACTCTGGAGAGACCTCAAAATAGCTGTGCAGCAATACTCCCCATCCAACCTGACACAGCTTGAGAGGATCTGCAGAGTAGAATGGGAGAAACTCCCCAAATATAGGTGTGCCAAGCTTGTAGCATTATATCCAGAAGACTCTGTTTCACCAACTACTTCTCAGATATTCGTTGCCAAACCCACTGGCTCCAGGTTATCTATAAGTCTTTGCTAGGTAAAGCCCAACCTTATCTCAGCTCACTGGTCACCATAGCAGCACCCACCCGTGGCACGCGCTCCAGCAGGTATATTTCACTGGTCACCCCCAAAGCCAATTCTTCCTTTGGCCACCTTTCCTTCCAGTTCTCTGCTGCCAATGGCTGGGACGAACTGCAAAAGTCACTGAAGCTGGAGACTCATATCTCCTGCACTAATTTTAAGCACCAGGTGTCAGAGAAGCTCACAGATCACTGCACCTGTACATAGCCCATCTGTAAATAGCCCATCCAACCACCTCATCCCCATACTGTTATTTATTTTGCTCCATTGCACCCCAGTATCTCTACTTGCACACTCATCTTCTGCACATCTATCACTTCAGTGTTTAATTGCTATATTGTAATTATTTCACCACTGTGGCCTATTTATTGCCTTACCTCATTTATCCTACCTCATTTGCACACACTGCATACAGACTATTTCTATCTTATTATCTTTATCTTGGCCAGGTCACAGTTGTAAATGAGAACTTGTTCTCAACTGGCCTACCTGGTGAAATTCTCTTTTATTTTTATGTAACCCAAAGTGTTAAATCAAAATAGATTTTATATTTCAGATTCTTCAAATAACCACCCTTCGCCTTGATGACAGCTTTGCATACTCTTGACATTCTCTCAACCAGCTTCATGAGGTAGTCACCTGGAATGCATTTCAATTAACAAGTGTGCCTTGTTAAAAGTTAATTTACGGAATTCCTTCCCCTCTTAACGCATTTGAGCCAATCATTTGTGTTGTGACAAGGTAGGGGGGTATACAGAAGATATACCCATTTGGTAAAAGACCAAGTCCATATTATTGCAAGAAGAGCTCAAATAAGCAAAGAGAAACGACAGTCCATCATTACTTTAAGACATGAAGGTCAGTCAACACGGAACATTTCAAGAACCTTTAAAGTTTCTGCAAGTGCGGTCACAAAAACCATCAAGCTCTATGATGAAACTGGCTCTCATGAGGACCGCCAAAAGAAATGGAAGACCCAGAGTTACCTCTGCTGCAGAGGATAAGTTCATTAGAGTTAATCGCCTCAGAAATTGCAGCCCCAAAAAATTCAACTTCAACTGTTCAGAGGAGACTGCGTGAATCAGGCCTTCATTGTCAAATTGCTGCAAAGAAACCACTACTAAAAGACACCAATAATAAGAGACTTCGGCCAAGAAACATGAGCAATGGACATTAGACCGGTGGACATTAGTCCTTTGGTCTGGAGTCAAAATTGGAGATTTTTGGTTCCAACCACTGTCTTTGTGAGACGTGGTGTGGGTGAACGGATGATCTCTGCATGTGTATTTCCCACTGTAAAGCATGGAGGTGGTGGTGTTATGGTGTGTAGGTGCTTTGCTGGTGACACTGTCTGTGATTTATTTTGAATTTAAGGCACACTTAACCAGCATGGCTACCACAGTATTCTACAGCGATATGCAATCCCATCTGGTTTGGGCGTAGTGGGATTATCATTTGTTTTTCAACAGGACAATGATGCAACACACCTCCAGGCTGTGTAAGGGTTATTTTACCAAGAAGGAGAGTGATGGAGTGCTGCATCAGATGACCTGGCCTCCACAATCCCCCAACCAAATTGAGATGGTTTGGGATGAGTCGGACCACAGAGTGAAGGAAAAGCAGCCAAAAAGTGCTCAGCATATGTGGAAACTCCTTCAAGACTGTTGGAAAAGCATTCCAGGTAAAGCTGGTTGAGAGAATGTCAAGCGTGTACAAACCTGACATCAAGGCAAAGTGTTGCTATTTGAAGAATCTCAACTATATTTTGATTTGTTTAACACTTCCTTGGTTACCACATGATTACAATTGTTATTTCATAGTTTTGATGTCTTCACTATTATTATTGTAGAAATAGTACAAATAAAGAAAAACCCTTGAATGAGTCAGTGTTCTAAAACTTTTGACAGGTAGTGCATGTGAATTGAATAGTTTTGTATTTTTAATAACTAGCAAAAATGTCTAAACCTGTTTTTGTTTAGTCATTATGAGGTATTGTGTGTATTTAGAATAAGGCTGTAACGGTCTGAATATTTTTTGAATGCACTGTATATTAATTAGGCTTGCCATAAATACATATGCAACCTTTTAGTTAAAATACTTTTCATTAATTTGTAAACATTTATATAAAAAAGTGTGTAGATCGGTGACCCCCTATAAATTTCAATCCCACTTTGTAACGCAACAAAACGCGAACAAACAATACAAGGGGGTGCATACTTATGATAGGCACTATATTTCCGACAAACTACATATTTCTGATAAGAATACTTTTGTTTCACAAAATCTTAAATGTTGTGTACATACTGAACACAACCCCAATGCCTGTCTGTTGCCCTTTCTCTCACCTGTCAGGCGGTATGCGAGTGTGTTCCCCCGGCACTCTTCGATGCCATCACTTGGCTGGGCTACTGTAACAGCACCATGAACCCCATTATCTACCCGCTGTTCATGCGTGACTTCAAACGGGCCCTGGGGCGACTGCTGCCCTGCTGCTCTACCCGCTCGCCCCACAGACCCTCGCCGGAGCTCTCCCTCTGCAACTCTGGTGAGCCCAACCTGCCCACAGAGCCCCCTTCCCTGGCTTCCGATCCCCGACAGCCCCCCGCCACTGCCACAGACGCCGTCAACTTGTATGATGCAGAGCATGCTGGGATTGAGCTGCCCTTGCTGCTGCCTAATCAGGTGGACACGCTGGACTGAAGGGGGCGATGGAGAAGAGAGCATGAACAGATGCTGTGTTACATACTAAAATATGACCACCATACATTGGAGGAAGGTGTGTCTTGTTGGGGTTGGTAGCAAGATGTAAAAATGATCTAGAAGGTGTAATTTAGCATACAGGGCAGGAGTGGATGAGGAAGAGCTAGGCACTGAAAATCACTGGGCGACGTCACTGTGATAACCATAATCCCCAACAGATGGAATAATCGACCGGAGGAATTTAGGAATATAGTTAGAATTCATTCATGCTGCATTGTCTTTATATCCATAAAAGTGGGGGATGTCTATAATTAAATGTGTTGTAATTAAATGTTTTTAATTTACATCCTGCCTACATAAAACTGACAATACTTTGACACACTATACATTATGCAACAGATTAACTTGTAAATGAAATGATTGAGAAAACTTAGACTGCCATAGTTAAATAAAATAAAAAAATATTTTACGTTTGTGGTACGGATGCCTTAGGTGAGTGTTCTGGCACCCGAGTGTGCTGTTAAGGTAAAGGAGGTCTTTCCACACACGATTGGGATGTTGTTGATAATTCAAGTTGAGAAGAGGCAGACAAACTGCAGTGAGGCAGTTGGTCCTGTAACCTCCTATGTCCGCCTGTTTGGTCCCATGTGTTTGTGCTCGGGAGTCCAGCGTGTGTCCTCCCAACTCCAGGACGTGTGTTCAGTGTCAGACTCTGTCCCCTCCACTCCCTCCTCCCATATCTCCTCCAGCTCTTTTCCCCATCCATCAAACTCTAGATGGGAAGGTGCACCGTTGTCCTCATGGGTGGCATTCCCCTCAGAACTCTGTTGCAGGTTACCCTCAATAATGTTTTCAGTTGAAACAACATCGATCTCGTTTAGCGAGTCCAACAGATCTGATATGTCGGGGATGTCCCAACCGTCTCCCATATCCTCTTTTTCCTCCAGCTGCCCTCCCTCACCCATGCAAGTCTCACCTGCTCCAGCCGAAGAACCAACCAGTTTTTGCTTTTCAGCCATGTCCCCTTGTATTGATTGGATCATGGCTATGTCCAGTTTTCTCTCGGTCATAGTGAGTGGTTGAAGCGGTCCACCCCCAGCTCCTGGAACTTCTCTGGTGGGCACGCCCACTGCTACGAGGATGGTATCCATCTGACGCATGTAGTCCAAGTGACCTTTCACCTAAAAGAAGGGGGGGGTTCAAATCATTTGAATATGTGCAAAGAAGGAAAAGTGGGCTTTGTGGACACATTTTCACCCTTTTACCGATGGAAATTAAAAACATACCATGGACTTGTTTTAATAACTGGAAATTA
This sequence comes from Oncorhynchus mykiss, assembly GCF_057628025.1. Lineage (NCBI taxonomy): Eukaryota > Metazoa > Chordata > Actinopteri > Salmoniformes > Salmonidae > Oncorhynchus > Oncorhynchus mykiss. Next base: position 57,579,535 of record NC_143030.1, read on the forward strand.
CGTCACATTGTGGTAACTGAAGTTGCCATGAATAGGCCACTTTATAACCCGCAAACAACTATGTAAAACATAATGCTGTAGAGTTCCATCATTTCCATTCAAACAGTAGGGCCAAGGACAATACCAGTGTCGCAATATTTTTTCATGGCAAAAATGAAAACACGAAGCAGACCAAAATCTCTGGTCCTCTAAACCTGCTGTATGTAAAATATTGTGTGCTATAGCTTGTAAAATAAATACATGTGATAATGATTTAATGATGCTTCGTGTTCTGTTTCCTTGACACGACACTGGTATCATCCCGACCTTATTCAACACATGTCAAGGTTGTAATGCTCTCCAAGTTGTCCTTTGTGCATTGCCTAGTTAAGTAAAGGTTACATTTAAAATACAATTTAAATCTACCATGATGATTTTCTGTCAAAGGTTGTCTTTTCATATGACAGTCCATGGGGGTGGTGGCTGAATACCTAAGCCTGGCCGTGAACTGACAGTACAAGCTGCAGTTACCTTAACATAGTTTTCCTTAAACTTGAAATACATGGTGTATTATGAATACATGTCTATTATGTTGTAGTAATAAAAGGTTTTAGAGACAGTATTGGAAAACAAGAGAAAGTACAAGGTTGCCTGACACCAACTGAAATGTACTATTGAATACAGCCATTGTATAGCTAGAAGTCTTCTCAACCTTCAGTCTGCTGAAAAACTCACGCAAGCAATGCCTCCCGGCAGCTCAATAGTAAACATTTTCAGATCTCAATAGCTTGGCCTCTAACTCCATTCCCAAGGCCGTGGAGGCATTGAGGTCATGAAGCTACAATGGGCATTTAGAGGATGAAAGGATCACACCTGATCAACACCTGTGATTGCTTTATGCCTCTCTCTAATGTCAATATGCCTTGTCTACTGCTGTCTTGGCTAGTTTTTACAGTTTTATTTCACTGTAGAGCCTTCAGTCCCGCTCAAAATGAATTAGATAGCTCTTTCGTCCCACCCCACACACATGCGGAGACCTCACCTGGCTTAACTTGTCCCTCTAGAGACGAAACCTCTCATCGTCACTCAACGCCTAGGTTTACCTCCACTGTACTCACATTCTACCATACCCTTGTCTGTACATTATGCCTTGAATCTATTCTACCATGCCCAGAAATCTGCACCTTTTTTTCCTCTGTCCCCAATGCACTAAACGACCAGTTCTTATAGCCTTTAGCCGTACCCTTATCCTACTCCTCCTCTGTTCCTCTGGTGATGTAGAGGTTAACCCAGGCCCTGTAGCCCCTAGTTCCACTCCGATTCCCCAGGCGCTATCATTTGTTGACTTCTGTAAACGCAAAAGCCTTGGTTTCATGCATGTTAACATCAGAAGTCTCCTCCCTAAGTTTGTTTTATTCACTGCTTTAACACACTCCGCCAACCCCGATGTCCTAGCCGTGTCTGAATCCTGGCTTACGAAGGCCACCAAAAATTCGGAAATTTCCATCTCCAACTACAACATTTTCCACCAAGAAACAGCCTGCAGAGACAGCCTGCAGAGTTATGTCATGCTATCCAGGTCTGTGCCCAAACAGTTCAAGCTTCTACTTTTAAAAATCCACCTTTCCAGAAATAAGTCTCTCACTGTTGCCGCTTGTTATAGACCCCCTCAGCCCACAGCTGTGCCCTGGACAACATATGTGAATTAATTTCCCTCCATTTATCTTCAGAGTTTGTACTGTTATTTGACCTAAACTAGGATATGCTTAACACCCCGGCCGTCCTACAATATAAACTAGATGCCCTCAATCTCACACAAATTATCATGGAACCCACCAGGTACAACCCCAAATCCATAAACACGGGCACCCTCTTAGATATCATCCTGACCAACTTGCCCTCTAAATACACCTCTGCTGTCTTCAACCAGGATCTCAGCGATCACTGCCTCATTGCCTGCGTGCATAATGGGTCCGCAGTCAAACGAACACCCCTCATCACTGTCAAATGGAGTTTGGAGTGTGACTGTTTGAGGTTGTGGACAGGTGTCTTTTATACTGATAATAAGTTCAAACAGGTGCCATTAATACAGGTAACGAGTGGAGGACAGAGGAGCCTCTTAAAGAAGAAGTTACAGGTCTGTGAGAGCCAGAAATCTTGCTTGTTTGTAGGTGACCAAATACTTATTTTCCACCATAATTTGCAAATAAATTCATTAAAAATCCTACAATGTGATTTTCTGGATTTTTTATCTCTAATATTTAAGTGGGAGAACTTGCACAATTGGTGGCTGAATAAATACTTTTTTGCCCCACTGTACTATCCACCACTGCGACCTGTATGCTCTCGTTGGGTGGCCCTCACTTCATATTTGTCGCCAAACCCACTGGCTCCAGGTCATCTGTAAGTCTTTGCTTGGTAAAGCCCCACATTATATCAGTTCACTGGTTACCATAGCAGCACCCACCCGTAGCACGTGCTCCAGCAGGTATATTTCACAGGTCACCCCTAAAGCCAACTCCTCCTTTGGCCGCCTTTCCTTCCAGTTCTCTACTGCCAATGACTGGAACAAATTGCAAAAATCACTGAAGCTGGAGACTTAAATCTCCCTATCTAACTTTAAGCATCAGCTGTTAGAGCAGCTTACCGATCATTGCACCTGTACATAGCCCATCTGTAAATAGCCCACCCAATTACCTCATCCCCATATAGTTTTTTTAGTTCCTTTGCACCCCAGTATCTCTACTTGCACATTCATCTTCTGCACATCTATCACTCCAGTGTTTAATTGCTAAATTGAAATTATTTCGCCACTATGGCCTATTTATTGCCTTACCTCCCTAATCTTACTACATTTGCACACACTGTATATAGACTTTTCTATTGTGTTTTTGACTGAACGTTTGTTTATCCCATGTGTAACTGTGTTGCTTGTGTCGCACTGCTTTGCTCCATCTAGGCCAGGTCGCAGTTGTAAATGAGAACTTGTTCTCAACTGGCCTAACTTCATTGGGATAGGGGCAGTATTTTCACACCCGGATGAAATGCGTGTCCAAAGTAAACTGCCTGCTACCCAGGCCCAGAACCTAAGATATGTATATTATTAGTACATTTGGATAGAAAACACTCTGAAGTTTCTAAAACTGTTTGAATGATATCTGTGAGTATAACAGAACTTATTTGGCAGGCGAAACCCAGAGGACAAACCATTCAGATTTTTTTATATTTTTTTAGGTCACTCTTTTCAATGGGTTTTCATTGGGATTCCAGATTTCTAAGGGGCAGGCTTGCAGTTCCTATCGCTTCCACTGGATGTCAAACGTCTTTAGATATTGGTTGAGGTTTTTCCTTTGAGAAAAGAAGAAGCAACACTGTTCAGAATGAAGCTCGAGGGAAGTGTACTCTTTGTTAGAGGTGTGCGACCTGAACAGCACGCTCCACTTTCTTTTTCTCCGGTATGAAACAGTTTATCCCGTCTTAAATTTAATCTATTATTTACGTAAAAAAATACCTAAAGTTGTATCAGGAATGTTATTTGAAATGTTTGGAAAAAGATTACAGGTAACTTTTGAGATATTTTGCGCGTTTTGGAACTGGTGTTTTTCAAAATCAAATGAGCCAAATAAAATGGACATTTTGGATATATATCAACGGAATTAATCGAACAAAAGGACCATTTGTGATGCTTACGGGAAATATTGGAGTGCCAAAAGAGGAAGATCTTCAAAGGTAAGGCATGAAATATATCTTTATTTCTACGTTTTGTGTCACGCCTGGCGGGTTGAAATATGATTGTCTGTGTTTGTTTGTGGAGGTGCTATACTCAGATAATAGCATTTTATGTTTCCGCCGTAAAGCCTTTTTGAAATCTGACATGCTGGCTGGATTCACAACAAGTGTAGCTTTAATTTGGTGTATTGTATGTGTAATTTCCTGAAAGTTACATTTTATAGTAATTTATTTCAATTTGGCGCTCTGCATTTTCACTGGATGTTCGCGACCGTCCCACATATCCCAGAAAAGTTCAAAAAAGGCGAAATAAAAATTAAAAATCACCAGGCAAGTCGGTACTGCACAGTGATGTGTGAATTCTCCCTCTGCTTACAGCTGGTAGTCAGTGACTTCAGGCAAATTATTTTGTTAAGCAGGATGTGCTAAACAACAACAGTCAGTGCTAAACAACAACAGTCAGTGCTAAACAACAACAGTCAGTGCAATAACAAAAGCACAATGATGCTGTGTTGGATAGAAAATAAATGGACTAAGCTGAAACCTAGTGTCATGTAAAAGCTGCCACTTTTCATTTGGAAATGACTAATTGAGGAACAATAGTGTAACTCACCACAGAAGATAGATCCACGTTGAATATGCGGCGATCATTCAAGCTGATTGGCTGAAGCCCTGCAACAGACAGCTGTGCCGACGAACCCCTGTACACGTATCCCAGTAGCCAGTCCCCTCTGACAGGTTGATGGACCAATTAATAAAAACCACAGCACCTTTGTATCATGAATGTGCTCTTTATCAATGAAGAGACTAAATCATTTATATGCATACTTATGCCATTCCTAGTAGATAAAGAATGCATGCATATGAAAATATGTATTATATTTGTCTCATTTCGAAATGGTCATATACATTAATATTTTTTGTTGACAATAGCTCAAATTCAAAACTTGCTGTATACATATTTTGCGTCACCAAGACAACAATCTCACCCCCAAAGGTAAGATGGGATATCTTTCTCACCTGCAGTATCCATTCACTATCTTCCCAGCGACCACCTTGACCATTCTCTCCCAGGCTTGGGCGGTGCCATCTACTGGGGCACCCAATAGGACAACATCCTCCACCACGCCCTCACAACCTGAGACCATGTACAACAGGATAGAAAAAGAGATATTGTTAATTTGAACAGTTCTGTATTGCAGTTGTGTGTGTGTGTGTGTGGAAGCGGTGACATGTATCTGGCAAAAATCTCACAAAAATGAATATTTTGATTAATAGATCAAAAGCATACCTAGATGATTATGCAAAATCTTTGAAGGCATCAGTTAAATGCAACAATACAATTTGACGTTTGTTAGGCCTGTTACACTCTATAGTATGTATAAAGTCAGGCAAGGGTTTAGTGTGCTTGCTATACCTTGATCTTTGGCAAGTTCCTGAAGGCAGAAGTAGATAACCCTCGCTCCAAGACTGAAGCCAATGAGACTGACAGGACGCTTTCCCTTTAAAAACACCAATGCTGATTTGTTGACACAACAAACATCATGACACAGGCTTTCAAAATCCAGATAATTGTAAACACATCTACAGCAAAAAATCTATAAAATCTAACTTTAGTTGTATAAAGATATGTCCATTGTAAAACCTTCAATGTGAATGTTCAAACTCCAATGACAATTACAGCTAAGGCTCAGCGATATGGCATAAAAATCATATCTGGATTTAATTTTAATTTACAGGATTTTCACAATATTTTTACACAGTGCATTTCAAACAGTCTGCAATAATCTAATGAATTCAGTGCTTGTGAAATTATACCTAGGATAAATAATCCTTCCACAACCATTAGACCCACTAATAATGAAATTATTTTTATTAAAATGGTTTAAACCAGCATTTTTGCAAAAATCACTGATCTGGCTATGAAAATGCCCGTTTTGTCTCAAATTTAACCAGAACCATGCATAATGCACAGTCACTAATAACGAATAACTTCTTGTAGCAGGCATTTAAAAAAATAACAGGTCTCAAACAATCTCTCAAGCACAAGCCCACATGCTTGTGAGTAGCCAGCTCATCTTTATATTTCAAGTTAAACCAAATTAGCAATGTTGTCGATATATTTTGCGAGTTTTCATACCCCTACAGCAACTTGTATTGGTAAAAGATTCTAGCAACAAATTCAATAACTTTTTCAGGCTGCCTTCAGGGAGTTATGACACCAAAGGTTACTATGGTTTTGAAAAGTATTCAACAACTTTTCCCACTTCTGCCACAAATGAGAGCAGGAGAAGCTGTCTGTGCAACAGAAGTCACAGCAACTTCGCACACACAGGTGTAGAAGCACAAGGGATGGGGGTGAAAATCTACGTCGGGGACCGCAGCAAGGCAAATTGGTGCTGTGACGCCGTCACGGAAAAACATAATCTAGCGACAAATCAAGGAGCCAATAGCAGATCTCCCTGAAAAATACCTTTATTTAACTAGGCAAGTCAGTTAAGAATTGTTATTTTATTTACAATGACGGCCTACCCCAGACGACGCTGGGCCAATTGTGCACCACCCTGTGGGACTCCCAATCACGGCCAGAGGTGATACAGCCTGAATTCGAACCAGGTACTGTAGTGACGCCTCTTGCGCTGAGATGCAGTGCCTTAGACCGCTGTGCCACTCAGGAGACTAATGCACACTGCTTGCTAGCTAACAAGGTAGAACAGCTGAACTGTTATGAACACACCCCTCTGTCCATCTCCAACTGTTTGAACAGCATGCTAGCCTGTCCACTTTGTTCAAACTGCGCATTCATTTTCCAGAACCAATGTTAATTGATGCTTCTGTTTTAGTAGTGTCTGTTCTGAGTGCAATTTGAAGAGTTGAGACAGAAAAAGGGCATTGTTAGAAAGGTTAAGTTCTTTTAAAGTAAAATCATGTCTCAATATCTTTCGGTGTCCATGTGACCTATTCTGTTGGACCAAACCTCAATTGCAAATAGCAAGTTGAAACCGTTTGTCAGAGAGGAAGAAGTGATCTCTCTTCTTTGTTGTTATGAGTGGCAGGGGCTTGGTGTGTGTGTAAATGTGAAGGTGCACAGTCACAGCAGAAGAAGTGAAGGAGACGAGACAAATAGACATGAGAACAAGTGGACATTAACGCTCATACAAAAATTAAATAAAACTCCATTATTGCGATATCAAGATATTTCAAATACGTCTCACATCATTTTTATTAATTTGATGTATCGCCAAGCCCCAATTACAGCTACAGTGTCTCCGTAATTATTTGGACAGTGAAGCATTTTTTCTTTTTGGCTCTATACTCCAAAAGTTAGGATTTGAAATCAAACAATGACTATAAGGTTAAAGTGCAGACTGTCAGCTTTAATTTTAGGGTATTGTCATCCATATCAGGTGAAGGATTTAGAAATTACAGCAGTTTTGTACATCAGAAAGTATTGGTACAAATGCACTTGTGTAGTAAAAAGTATATGTTCCCATATTCATAGCATGCAACGACTACATCAAGCCTGTGACTCTTTGTTTTGGTTGTTTCAGATGATTTTGTGCCCAACAGAAATTAATGGTAAATAATGTACTGTGCCATTTTGGAGTCACTTTTATTTTAAATAAGAATAGAATATGTTTCTAAACACTTCTACATTAATGTACAGTGGGGCAAAAAAGTATTTAGTCATCCACCAATTGTGCAAGTTCTCCCACTTAAAAAGCTGAGAGAGGCCTGTAATTTTCATCATAGGTACACTTCAAATATGACAGACAAAATGAGGAAAGAAATCCAGAAAATCATATTGTAGGATTTTTAATGAATTTATTTGCAAATTATGGTGGAAAATAAGTATTTGGTCACCTACAAACAAGCAAGATTTCTGGCTCTCACAGACCTGTAACTTCTTCTTTAAGAGGCTCCTCTGTCCTCCACTCGTTACCTGTATTAATGGCACCTGTTTGAACTTGTTATCAGTATAAAAGACACCTGTCCACAACCTCAAACAATCACACTCCAAACTCCACTATGGCCAAGACCAAAGAGCTGTCAAAGGACACCAGAAACAAAATTGTAGACCTGCACCAGGCTGGGAAGACTGAATCTGCAATAGGTAAGCAGCTTGGTTTGAAGAAATCAACTGTGGGAGCAATTATTAGGAAATGGAAGACATACAAGACCACTGATAATCTCCCTCGATCTGGGGCTCCACGCAAGATCTCACCCCGTGGGGTCAAAATGATCACAAGAACGATGAGCAAAAATCCCAGAACCACACGGGGGGACCTAGTGAATGACCTGCAGAGAGCTGGGACCAAAGTAACAAAGCCTACCATCAGTAACACACTACGCCGCCAGGGACTCAAATCCTGCAGTGCCAGACGTGTCCCCCTGCTTAAGCCAGTACATGTCCAGGCCCATCTGAAGTTTGCTAGAGAGCATTTGGATGATCCAGAAGAAGATTGGGAGAATGTCATATGGTCAGATGAAACCAAAATAGAACATTTTGGTAAAAACTCAACTCGTCGTGTTTGGAGGACAAAGAATGCTGAGTTGCATCCAAAGAACACCATACCTACTGTGAAGCATGGGGGTGGAAACATCATGCTTTGGGGCTGTTTTTCTGCAAAGGGACCAGGACAACTGATCCGTGTAAAGGAAAGAATGAATGGGGCCATGTATCGTGAGATTTTGAGTGAAAGCCTCCTATCAGCAAGGGCATTGAAGATGAAACGTGGCTGGGTCTTTCAGCATGACAATGATCCCAAACACACCACCCGGGGAACGAAGGAGTGGCTTCGTAAGAAGCATTTCAAGGTTCTGGAGTGGCCTAGCCAGTCTCCAGATCTCAACCCCATAGAAAATCTTTGGAGGGAGTTGAAAGTCTGTGTTGCCCAGCAACAGCCCCAAAACAGCACTGCTCTAGAGGAGATCTGCATGGAGGAATGGGCCAAAATACCAGCAACAGTGTGTGAAAATCTTGTGAAGACTTACAGAAAACGTTTGACCTCTGTCATTGCCAACAAAGGGTATATAACAAAGTATTGAGATAAACTTTTGTTATCGACCAAATACTTATTTTCCACCATAATTTGCAAATAAATTCATTAAAAATCCTACAATGTGATTTTCTGGATTTTCTTTTCTCATTTTGTCTGTCATAGTTGAAGTGTACCTATGATGAAATGTACAGGCCTCTCATCTTTTTAAGTGGAAGAACTTGCACAATTGGTCACTGACTCAATACTTTTTTGCCCCACTATAGATGCTACCATGATTACAGATAATCCTGAATGAATCGTGAATAATGATACACAAGTGAATTTGTCCCAATACGTTTGCTCCACTGGGGGGGACTATGTACAAAAAGTGCTGTAATATCGAAACAGTTCACCCATAATGGGTGTAAAGACCCTCAAATTAAAGGTGACAGCCTGCACTTTAACCTCAGTCATTATTTGATTTCATATCCAAACCTTTGAAGTATAGAGCCAAAAGAAGAAAAAAATGCTTCACTGTCCCAATAATTAGAGGGCACTGTAAATCTATATTTCATCCATCCTTAAATGTATTTACTTATGTAATTAACAAGAGATCCCTGTTTCAACGGGATTGAATCCTACTGAGCGGTCATGCTGGTGTGTGGTGGCAGCTGTTGTCAGTAGTGAGAAGCGTACCTGATGCCTACTCCTCAGCACCTGAGCGAGGTGTTTTCCCACCTCGGCTGAGCGACTAAGACACACAGACCAGGGATTGTCTATAACACTGGCCACCGCAAGCAGAGAGGCAGGCCACGTAAGAGCAGTCACAATACCTAGACAGGGACAAGTAGGGGAAAGAGCTTCTCAGTAGTGGAGGGTTACTAGGCTATCTATGAGACTGGAGGACAACACTCAATTTAGGATGCTGGTTGGAATTCAACAATCAAACTTGCTATGTTCATGGAAAAGTTTTACTTTAAACAAAAATGTATTTAGACTTTGTTTCTACAGTGCAGGATTAATTGAGTGAGGGGCATGTTCAAAGTTGGTTGTTGAACTCCTGGGTGAAACCGGAAAGAATTCTCAATGGTGTAGCCTACTACAAAATCCTATTCAACCAAACAAAGGCTCATTTAATTCAGTCACATTGCTTGCATATAAACTCACATGGCCCCTTATTTCCACCCACACAAATATCAAAGGAACCCTCAGGCTTCTTTCTAACAGCTGTTGCCGACGTTCTACCAGACAAGCCTCCGCATCACGACGTGTCATCCCTATTGATAGCATTTTCAGCACAAGATATTGTAACCCATAAAAATATGCCTCCCCTTGACAAGATCAACCTAAGGTATCGTCTGTTCAACCAGCTTCTCTGAATGTATCCCTATGTCTTCCCTCTCATTTCAATGCAATATCTGTCTAATTAAATAAATACAAATTTGTACAATTCAGTGGAATTCCACTCTACATTGTTTTTAAAACAACTAGCCAGGGGTGAGGCATGTTTTGATGGGGAGGCGTGGTGTGATTACCTACCTGACAGTACGGTATACTTGAGGGCCTCCTGGGCCACCATGCTGACCAGGCCATCGAGAAGAGCAGCCATGGTGGAACCCAGGTCCCGAAGGAAACGAGACTCCCACACCAGACAGTACTGCTCCCCGCACGCACCCAGACTGCACCAAGGAGCCTGGAAAGAACCTGAGGGTGGGAGAGGGGACAGGAAGTGGGAGTTCAGCAAAGTGGATACCGGTAAGTGTGCGGCCCATGAAACTATTAGTTGTAATAGTGATAGACACCGATACGGAAAATCTAAATCAGTTGCATTTTTTCAATTTGCTACCGATATCATATGGTGTTATGAATAACATTGCAACTTTCTGTTCCGTCAAGATTCTCCTACATTTTGCCTCCATGGGTTTGTAAAGTATGTACAGTAGATGACCTTGGTAGTTAAGTGGCAGTCAGTGTATGTGGACACAGTTTGATGTTAGTATTATTGATGGTAAATTCTAAAGTGAGACTGGTGAGAGGTTATGCTTGCTCACTGTATTTTCCAGTGCACAGCCAGCCGGTCACAGCCACAGTCAGGTGTAGGTGCTTCCCTGAGCTCAGTGGCAGAAACTCAAACTCCTCTATTGCTCCCACCCGCTTATTCATCTTATAGCCTAGCGAGAGACAGAGAAAGAGCGAGTGAGAAAATAAGGTAAATGATCAAAGGAAAGACATTCTGATCTCAAACAAAAAATGTAAAAAGTAGACAAACTATCACCAAAAAAAAACAAGACCAACTATCTTCATACACTGCCAAAGTCCCTTCATCTACCAGTGATCTCACCAGTTAAGCCAGCCCCTGCTGCTCCAAACAGGGAGGCCATGATGGCGATGCCAGTGGCTGAGCCCAGAACAGCCGCCCCTCCTGCCCCTAGTACGGCCGATGCCCCCGCCGCCACCAGTGGCGCCGCCAACCCGCCCGTCACACCTACAGTTAAAGTAGAAAGTTTAAATACACTTTAGCCAAATACATTTAAACTCAATTTTTCACAATTCCTGACATTTAATCCTAGTAAAAATCCCCGGTCTTAGGTCAGTTAGGATTACCACCTTATTTTAAGAATGTGAAATGTCAGAATAATAGTAGAGAATGATTTATTTCAGCTTTTATTTCTTTTATCACATTCCCAGTGGGTCAGAAGTTTACATGCTACCAAATACTAATTGAGTGTATTGCCTTTAAATTGTTTAACGTGGGTCAAACATTTTGTGTAGCCTTCCACAAGCTTCCCACTGTAAGTTGGGTGAATTTTGGCCAATTCCTCCTGACAGAGCTGCTGTAACTGAGTAGGATTTGCCTCCTTGCTCACACACACTTTTTTAGTTCTGCCCACAAATTTTCTATAGGATTGAGGTCAGGGCTTTGTGATGGCCACTCCAATATCTTGACTTTGTTCTCCTTAAACCATTTTGACAACTTTGGAAGTATGCTTGGGGTCATTGTCCATTTGGAAGACCCATTTGCAACCAAGCTTTAACTTGGTTAACTTAACTGATGTCTTGAGATGTTGCTTCAATATATTCACATAATTTTACCTCCTCGTGATGCCATCTATTTTGTGAAGTGCATCAGTCCCTCCAGCAGCAAAGCACCCACACAACATGATACTGCCACCCCCATGCTTCACGGTTGGGATGGTGTTCTTCGGTTTGCAAGCCTCCCCCTTTCTCTCCAAACATAAAGATGGTCATTACAGCCAAACAGTTATATTTGTTTCATCAGACCAGAGGACATTTCTCCAAAAAGTACGATCTTTGTCCCTATGTGCAGTTGAAAATCGTAGTCTGGCTTTTTTATGGCGTTTTTGGAGCAGTGGCTTCTTCCTTGCTGAGCGGCCTTTCAGGTTATGTCAATATAGGACTCGTTTTACTGTGGATTTAGATACTTCGTTACCCGTTTCCTCCAGCATCTTCACAAGGTCCTTTGCTGTTGTTCTGGGATTGATTTGCACTTTTCGCACCAAAGTACGTTCATCTCTAGGAGACGGAATGTGTCTCCTTCCTGAACGGTATGGCGGCTGCGTGGTGTTTATACTTGCGTACTATTATTTGTACAGATGAACGTGATACCTACAGGCGTTTGGAAATTGCTACCAAGGATGAACCAGACTTGTGGAGGTCTACAATTTTGTTTCTGAGGTCTTAGCTGATTTCTTTTGATTTTCCCATGATGTCAAGCAAAGAGGCACTGAGTTTGAAGGTAGGCCTTGAAGTACATCCACAAGTACACCTCCAATTGACTCAAATGATGTCAATTATCCTATCAGAAGCTTCTAAAGCCATGACATCATTTTCTGGAATTTTCCAAGCTGTTTAAAGGCACAGTCAACTTAGTATATGTAAACTTCTGACCCACTGGAATTGTGATACAGTGAATTATAAGTGAAATAATCTGTCTGTGAACAATTGTTGGAAAAATTACTTGTGTCATGTACAAAGTAGATGTCCTAACCAACTTGACAAAACTGTAGTTTGTTAACAAGAAATTTGTGGAGTTGTTGAAAAACTAGTTTTAATGACTCCAACATAAGTGTATGTAAACTTCTGACTTCAACTGTACATTAAATAATGGCAGAATTTTCCAATGAGTGAGTAATACATTTTTGGGGGAATTTCTCAATGTTGCCTCTCATACTAGAAATTGGCCCAAGTAAAAGCACTGACCAATCACAGCTCCTCCGCCCACAGTGGCCAGGCCAATGAGAAGGTAGCGTCGTAATTTGCGTCCTCTCTCTTTTGTCTGTCGCCGAGATGACTCCTCTCTGAGAGATAAAAGAAAGAAGACAATCTGAATATACAGTGAGATACATAATGTCTATAAACAATATATGTATTGGTGCATTCATATAGGCTTCTCAAAGACAATGTTTACAATGTGAAGGAAGTACTACAGTTTATGGTTACATGTTTCACCACAGGGTCATTCCATACTAAAAGCCAAACCAAGTAGACCATAAAGGATAAACAAACTTACTGTTGTAGTCAGTCCTGAGGCAAAGCAATGACACATAAAAGAGAGTACACTGAATGTAATTACCCATGCAAAAATCACACTGCCGCATACATGGTTAAACATTTTATCTAGTTAAACATCTTCATGACGAGGGAAATTTGTTTTAATTCATTCTTCTCTCCCTCACTTACGCGGTCTCCACCACTCCCTCTCTCAGTCGTTCGCCCAGCGTCGCCTCAAACTCCTCCAATTGCGGAGGGGACACTCGCAGTAGACAGCTGACATGGCGAATTAGGACTCGTGATCTGGAGTCATACAGGCCTGTGGACAAAGTATGTCTTGGTCACATTCAGAGACATTGTTAGTACTTTATGAACTTTCCAGTTATGATGAAGGCCAACACTACTAATTAATGTAAGCTACTTACCATCTTTGACAGAAAAAGACACAAGGTCCTGTGAGTGAGAGAGAATGACACAAGGAACTTGTGAATGATCTTAGAAGTGTCAGTATGCCCAAAGCTTACTTTGTTTTGAAGTGCTGGGCCACAAACATAAGTTACATGCAGGTCACTTGTGCAAAAAAGAAAGAGAGAGCATGGTCATATCACCAATACACTGATGAATCATTCCAGCATTTGATTAGATATGTGCAGGGCAGTGACCGAACCCACCTGTGTGATGGGAGTGGCACCTGCAGACAGTAGTGGCTCTGCCTGAAGGATAGAGAGGAAGGTGTCGCTGCCCTCGAATCCCAGGCCTGCCAGAAAGGCCCCCATGACGGGCATCACCGACTCGTCCAGACCCAGCCATTGCACCAGCCCCTCCAGGTACAGCTCCCGGAAACACCTGTACAATGATTAGAGGACAAAAGATTAGGCAAAGCCAGCAAGACGTTCATATTCATATCAACAAATGCATTAAAATAACCTTACAGAAGGACAACCATCTCTGCATTGTTCCCCAATGCTGAAAAGGGCCCGTGTGAAACAGTTTGGTAACCCTTGCAGTACAGTACCTGTTCTCAGGTCCAGGAAACAGCTGGCCCAAGGAGACCCCACAGAGCCCAGCGTAGGCAAAGCGCCCTGGTTCAGTCAGCTGCCTGCCAATCACTGCCACAGAGATCGGTTCATCCGGCCTTTCTCGACCGGGCTTCTCCCCCCCTGGATCTTTAGATATTGACAGATAACGTTACTGCTATTACACAAGAACAAAATGTATCATATCTTGATAAAGGTTTGATACATCTGACATTTTCAACGATGCTGCACTAGAACAGTCAGTGAAAGGTAACAACAAATATACAAAAATGTGCTAGCTAGCTACATGAAAAAAAAATATTCTCCTGCATCACGGAGAAACTCACTGAACCCAGGCAAAAATAAGTCCCCCCAAAAATATTTAGCAACTTGCTAGCTAGCTACCTCCTTCCATACACTGCCTCAAATGAGTACGTTCGCTAACTAGTTAGACAACAAAAATAAGTTACTTGTTCTAGTTAGCTATCTATCCAAATAAACTGGGGACTATGATACAAGTTATCTAGCTAATGTGCACTCACTATTCGAAACAGCTGGCGGATAGATAGCTAACGTTAGCTATGTAACGTTAAGTTAGCTAGCTAACGTTAGCTGGTTTAAGTTAACTAGCTAGACAACCCCACTTTGACACGTAGATGTTTCTTTATAAATGCAAAACATGATCGATTACCTTGAGTCAACACTGGATTAAAACAGTGTTGTTTTGATCTTTCCTCCTCCATTTCACTTTGTTAGCATGATGGCTCAGCTAGGTTGTTATTATCTACTTGTGGTTGAAAGTTCAATGAACTTTTTGCAACTTGACCAAAGAGCTGACGCGTCCAAGCAAGGTCGTGTTCAAAATTGTAACGTTGAGACACAGCTTGTACAGACGTGTAACGATCTGAAACACCTCGTTCGTTCATTCGGCAAGAGTAAATGGATGAGGGGAAATTATTATATGTTCCCTCAATATTTATTGGAAAGGAGCATCAAGCTCATCAACGTGCACTTTCACCATACTGTGAAGTGCATCATAACTTTTCATCTGTAGCCTAATAAACTGCATACTTTCAGTGTTGCCAACAAGCCTCGTGTGTTTTTGTCTCATTCCATTTACTAAAATGGATGGCACGCCATTAATGGACAATCTTGTCTATCTCTGCAGGGGAGTAGCCAAGGAACTTGGCTATTTTTTATATTTCTCCAGGGCTCTTATTGTGCTTTAGAGTTTCCTCCACATTAAAAACAGACATGTACTGCAGTGCTTCGATGTTGTCTGGCAGTCTCACCCTCAACTCATTAGTGAGGGATATGGTGAAGGCTACACACCACTTTCAGACATTGTTTTAATCCTTAGGCACAAGGTGGAGCTCAGCTGCCTTTGACTCAAAAAGGTAACCATGGTACTGTTTGGGACTGATGTATCCATCTATTGGCCCTTTGAGTACATCAACATTTGCCAGTGGATTCAGCACCCTGCTGCTCACAGACATGATCAGGCTAACCAAGCTGTCAAGTAGCTTAAGAGGATCTACTTGCTCTCTCTCAAAAGCCTTGATGGCCAACTGTACCTCACCCAGCACTGACGTCAAAAAAGTCAGATCCAATATGTTTTGAGGATCACTGTACATGGAGTATAAAACCTCAGCCATGTAGCAGTGTTCACTGGACTTGGTGACTGCGAACTGCAGCCTAAGCTCCTCCCACTGGTCCAAAATGCATGAAACCGCAGGTTCAATGGAGAGCCAACGTATGGTTATCTGTAAAGGTTTCTCCTCACAGTTGATGGTCTCATATATGGCCTTGTAGGCCTCCCTGCGCTTTGGAGACACTGAAAACCAGTTATAAGTCTCTCGAACCAACTACGGGGGATGATGTCATTGGAAGCATGACCAACAGCAAGCTGCAGAGAGTGGCACACACAGCGAATAAGAACCAGATATTTGAGGCCATACGCCTCCTTCAGCACTTTATGGACCCCTTTGTTAATCCCTGTCATAACAGAGGCATTGTCAGTCCCTATCCCCAGGAGTTTCTCTTTTTTAAGACAACACATCTCGAGGAAAGCCACAACAGCACGGGCTATAGATTTGGCATCTCCCTCCAACTCAACAAGCCCCAGAAATGTTGATACAATTGTCTGCTTGGTGTCACTAAAGTACCTTATCACAACCCCCGGGTACTTTGAAACATTTACATCCGTGGACTCATCGAGGAGGAGGCTGAAACGCTGGTCACCCACATTTGCAACCAACTTTTTCAGAAAGGATGGTGCTAGAACACCATTAATAATTTCTGTGCACTTTGTCCTGTGCATTTTGAAGTGGGTAGCAGCAGTGGAGTCTGAGAAAGCAGCTCTACATGCTTCTCCAATGTGATCACATGCCAGCATAGAACAGTGTTTAGCGATAGCTAATGCCATGGTGGCCTCAGCCTTTTTTGCAGAGTCAATTTTTTAAATAATAAATGGCAGCTTGTTTTGAGTGGAACTGTTATAAGGCTTTGCCTTTTGAGTATGTTTTTGAGTTGTCATGTGTTTTTTTACATCACTAAGTTTGGCGTAGAAATCAGCCTTACAGTACAGGCAGTATGCCCGTGTATCATCTCCAATAAACGGCTTCAACCAGCCTTTGAATTCAGGATTCCCACTGCTTTCTGTATTTTTGAGTGTACAGTTTAGACTGAGACATGATGAGCTAGCCAGCTAGATGTTTAGCTTATGTCACAGAGAGGCACACACACAGTGGACAAGGTGAGTAAGTGACTGAGGTTGTGTGAGTCAAATGCAATGATTTTTTTTGTGTGCAGTGATTTATTTTAGACAAAGAACATTTTACATTTACATCCCACCCTGAATGTAAGCCAGGGCGGGATCAGCCAGCGGCGGCTTCCCGCATGCGCGATTCATTTGCAGTCGGGACGTGGAGGCGGAGGTGTGAACATCTCCTGCTCTGACTGCAGCTGGGAGGGACTGCTGCAAGAGGACTGGGCCACCTGTGAGTGAGTGCTTTGGGACCGGGGTGGGGCCCCGCCCCCCACGACAGCACCCGCTGCTCGTTGAGAAGAGTAAGAAAGATACGTGCTTTCACGTCAGTCTCCAAAAGTCTCCAATAACATCAGAAAAAGTCACTAGATTTGTCGCTAGTCGATTTTCATGAAAATGTGTCGCTAGAGGGGTCTGAATGCTCACTAAATATAGTGACAAAGTCGCTAAGTTGCCAACACTGCATGCTTTCCTGAGTCGTGGGAGGACCACACAACACAATTGATTTTACTAACACAAAAATATCCCAACTTTTCTATCGAATTTTGTTTTGTGGACATTTGGAAAGTTTACCGATAAAATGTGCGGTCTATTTCAAGGCCTCCCGGGCGCTGTATGTACTGCAGCGCCAGGTGTGCCATCAGAGACTTAGGGTTCGCGCCCAGGCTCTGTCGTAACCGGCCGCTACCGGGAGGTCCGGGAGGTACGCACAATTGGCCTAGCGTCATCCGGGTTAGGGAGGGTTTGGCCAGTAGGGATATCCTTGTCTCATCGCGCACCAGCGACTCCTGTGGTGGGATGGCGGCTTGGTTGGGTTGTGTATCGGAGGAGGCATGACTTTCAACCTTCGTCTCTCCCGAGCCCGTACGGGAGTTGTAGCGATGAGACAAGATAGTAGCTACTAAAAAGCTATTGGACACCACGAAATTGGGGAGGAAAAGGGGTAAAATGTATAAAATAAATAAAAAAAGCATTTTCCCACCACTAACCAATTTCTCCCCAATTTCGTGGTATTCTTGTCATCGACGAAGGTTGAAAATCATGCGTCCTCCGATACACAACCCAACCAAGCCGCACTGCTTCTTATTAACACAGCGCGCATCCAACCCGCAAGTAATGTCATAGGCCAACCATATTAATAAAATCATGACAGCTGTGATGGAAACTGTAAGTTTCGTCACAATTTTATAAATGCTGACAGAACATTTGTTCATCTGACATGGTGGGATCTTTTTGTGTGGGTAAAATGAATTATGCGAGAAATAGCGGTGGGAACGCCTTAATGCGCAAATATGGATATACCCTAATAACCATCATATAAAAGTAAACTTGGATTCACACAATGATATGGTGTGTGGTCCTCCCACTGACTCGGAAACCATGCAGTTTATTAGTTAGGCTACAGATGAAA
This sequence comes from Oncorhynchus mykiss, assembly GCF_057628025.1. Lineage (NCBI taxonomy): Eukaryota > Metazoa > Chordata > Actinopteri > Salmoniformes > Salmonidae > Oncorhynchus > Oncorhynchus mykiss. The sequence goes on from NC_143030.1 coordinate 57,597,931, forward strand.
TAATGTATGATGAACTTCACAGTGTAGCGAAAGTGTATGGTGATCTTGATCCTCCTTTCCAATAAATATCGAGGGTCTGATTCTAGCGAGGTGATGATTGATGCTTGATTCCCATTTGACAAATAAAAATATTATCTCTCTTAATTATCTCATCATGTAGACTATCCTACATGCACTGAATATGCTTGCTGTTGGCTAGAGCACGCGTGCCAAGACCAGAGTCTGCACATTTGCTATTTGAGCCAGTTTTTGTGAGAAAAATATCGGTAGAAAATGCGATGGATACACATTGAACTTTAGATTTATATGCCATACATGAAATCTGATTTTCAAGATGTAGAGCATATACATGGTTTATACAGACATTGGCTAGTCACATTCAAGGACTTTCAATTAAATTTTCAAGCACTTAATTGTAATTTTCAAGGACCTTTATATTTAATTGTTGTAATAGCCTATAGAAAACCAACTCCCCTAAAATGCATACAAAAATGTTTGCTTTACCACTTAAAAAATAATGTATTTTTTAATCGGCCAACCCAATGGCATTATGCATTGACATTCACATTATTTTTACATTCTAAAATATGTCAGAATAATGTGGGCATTGCATGGCTAAATAGACAACATGCTCCCGACACAAACACACCAGTGTGGTATCTGTCAATGTGGTATCTAGTCAGTCTTGCCATTTGAGATGTTGAGAGTTAGAGGGGTTATTGTATCACGTTTTAAAACAAGAAAGCAACCAAAAGCCAGGTTCCCTTTGTAATGGAACGCTTTGTATGGAAAGCCATTTTGGAAAGCCTTTTTTTTATCAATTATATAGCCTAGATTAAAAATATAATTTTTACAATATATTTTTCTTTCCTGTCAGTGGGCCACTGACAGGGAAGATCGACTGGCCCAGAGGGTTTCCAAAATCTCCCCTGTATGTAGAGCCCTGACACACAGTTGTTGCCTCTTCAGAAACTTTGTTTATGTTTGGTCAATTGCACATTACAGTTTGAATAAAACATGATTATTAAAAAAGCTTTGTGAACCAAAAACTAACATGACCAGGTAAAAACATTTCACTAGCACCCTTGCGACCAATAAAAAATGTGTGTTGCACTGCCAGAACTGGAGAGGTGACTCTGTAAACATACCACCTTTTACCTCTTCCAGGTATTTCCACAGCTTACACAGGGAACTTAATGCCCTGCCAGGTTGACCCTCCGGCTGTACAGTGACCTCAGACACAATCTTCGATACGACAAAGCTATATTTCTGAAGCACTGTGGTTGAGATGCTTGCTGGATTCATCGTGCTGGCATCTTCCTGGGGTTGCGCTGCTCGATGGCTGTACTCTCTGATTTTCTGAAATACAACAGACTCTGCTACCTTCCTTAGCGGCTCCATCTCTGTTGAGAGAAGTACTAGAGACACATGTGGGGCCATCAGGCAAGCTGCTGCAAATCAAAATAAAATACAATTATATTTGTCATATGCACCAAATGCAACAGGTGAAATACTGTGAAATGCTTACTTACAAGCCCTTAACCAACAATGCAGTTTTAAGAAAAACATGTGTTAAGAAAGTATTTACTAAAATAAACTGAAGTAAAAAATGTAAAAATATATATATACAGGGGTACGTGTACAGAGTCAATGTGCGGGGGCACAGGTTAGTCAAGGTAATTGAGGTAATATGTACTTGTAGGTAGAGGTAAAGTGACTATGCATAAATAATAAACAGAGAGTAGTAGCAGCGTAAAAATAGGGGGGAGGGTCCAAAAGAAGCCTCTTGGACCTAGACTTGGCGCTCCGGTACCGCTTGCCGTGCGGTAGCAGAGAGAACAGTCTATGACTAGGGTGACTGGAGTCTTAGGCAATTCTTAGGGCCTTTCTCTGACACCGCCTGGTATAGAGGTCCTGGATGGCAGGAAACTTGGCCCCAGTGATGTACCCTCTGTAGTGCCTTGCGTACAGAGGCCCACTCACGCTCTGTTCTCACCTTCAGATTTCTTACCTGTTAGCTAGTGATAGCGATGGACAAGCTAGGCCTATTGGAAACATTGGCATAGACTGAATTGAACACGGCACTGCACATAAATGGAACTCAAACATTAGATGTCTTGCTCCATAACATATTTTCACCAACTTCAGCAAATCTTTTTTTTTTTTTTGAATTTTACTCCCGTACGGGCTCGGGAGAGACGAAGGTTGAAAGTCATGCGTCCTCCGATACACAACCAACCAAGCCGCTGCTTCTTTAACACAGCGCACATCCAACCCGGAAGCCAGCCGCACCAATGCGCCGGAGGAAACACCGTGCACCTGGCCACCTTGGCTAGCGTACACTGCGCCCAGCCCGCCACAGGAGTCGCTGGTGCGCGATGAGACAAGGACACCCCTACCGACCAAGCCCTCCCTAACCCGGGCGACGCTAGGCCAATTGTGCGTCGCCCCACGGACCAACTTCAGCAACTCTAACCAACTCCCCAGGCTCAGTTGCTACCTACCGCATGCCGGGTGGACGACAAGATTACAGCAATTCTAGCCAGATTCACTAGAAAATATTTCACATGCCTCTTATTCTTAATTGTTATACTTACTTAATTACTTTACTTTTCTTATTTGTATAGGCTACTTATGATTTGTGTCCCTACTAAATAAAGAAATGTTTATAATACAATGAAGACTCAAGAATGGAAAGACAGTGTAAGCAGGATGCTTTACAGAGACCTAGAGTGCATCCCAAATGGCACCCTATTCCGTAAGTAGTGAACTTAATTGGGGAAATGGTGCCGTTTTGGGACGTGACCTTAATATACACCACGTAGGCTGGGGATTCCACACTGATGAGGCAGGATATTAGTTTGACAGAGTACCCAGGTTGTATTAACAGTTTCACTGCATAAAGGCCTTGCTCTTAATCCACCCACACACACTTTCCTGTCTTTCCATAGACCCCTGTCATTATACAGATGCACTGTAAGATGTGCCGGGCCCGTAAATGGTGCCAAGAATGAACTGGTGAGACAGTGAGTCATAAAGAGAGAGAGGGGGGGGTGGGTTTATGGAGATATTTTCAGACACATCCAGAACAGTTACACAAACAAATGTACCATCATACTTGAATTATGAACACGGTATATATCATGAAACCAAATAACATGAATAAATAAGAGTGTGCTGCACTATTATTTGAGGAGACTAATACATGTTGTATGTTATTACACTTATTATTGGGGCTTTCAGGGGCAACAGAGTGTGAATGTGTGGCATAAGCCATTATGCATCTGATCTAAACAAATTCTATGTATTTTCACTCATCACATAGTATTACTCTTGCCATGACCTTGTCTAACTGTGTGCTTCTCATCTGTGTCTGCAGCTTCCAAGGTTAGTATAGTAAACAAAAAACTTAATCTAAAATAAAAACTAAAATTCGAAAAACTATTTTGTAAACTGACCAAAATTTTAACCGAAAACATTTGAACAACGAAACCTATACTGAAACTATTATCTTTGACTTCAAAACGAATGAAAATAACTTTTAAAAAATTCACAAATGATGTGAAGTTTTTTTCTTCTAATCTTCGGGCAAAATTTAAAAGGTGTTTTTAAGCGTTTTAGCTAACAGGGTTTTTGAGCATCGGAATCTGGCAGGTAAATGCTGCCAGTAGATGCCATCAAGCTGTAGCTGATATTGAAATGAATAAAAGGGAGAAAAAAAGGCAGCTTTGAATAAAATAAATGATTCGATTCAGCAATGGGACATTAAAAACGGTAATATCTTATGCTTCACGGAGTTGTGGTGGAACGACAACATTATCAACATACAGCTGGCTGGTTATACGCTATATTGGCAGGATAGAACAGCGGCGTCTGGTAAGACAAGGAGGGGGGGCGGACTATGTATATTTGCAAACAACAGCTGGTGCATAATATCTAAGGAAGTCTTGAGGTTTTGCTCGCCTGAGGTTAAATATCCCATGATAAGCTGTAGACCACACTATCTACCTAGAGAGTTTTCATCTGTATTTTTCGTAGCTGTCTACATACCACCACAGACCAATGCTGGCACTAAGACCGCACTCAATGAGCTGTATTCCGCCATAAGCAAACAGGAAAACGGTCATCCAGAGGCGGCGCTCCTAGTGGCTGGGGACTTTAATCCAGGGAAACTTCAAATCCGTTTTACCAAATTTCTATCCGCATGTTAAATGTGCAACCAGAGGGGAAAAACTCTAGACCACCTTTTCTCCACACACAGAGATGCGTACAAAGCGCTTCCTTGCCCTCCATTTGGCAAATCTGACCATAATTCTATCCTCCTGATTCCTGCTTACAAGCAAAAATTGAAAGCAGGAAGCACCAGTGGCTCGGTCAATAAAAAAGTGGTCAGATGAAGCAGATGCTAAGCTACAGTACTGTTTTGCTAGTACAGACTGAGATATGTTCCGGGATTCTTCTGATGGCATTGAGTAGTACACCACATCAGTCATTGGCTTCATCAATAAGTGCATTGATGAAGTCAACTCCCAGTATGTTATCTAGAAGGAACACCATGGGAAAATTAGAAATATGAGGCATTCTTCGCAGGAGCTACAAGTTCAGTTCATATGATTCCACCTAAAGACAAATTAATATATAAAAACGAGCAAAAAAACTGATTGAAACATTGCATAGTAATCAGATGTAGGCTAACACTGATTAAAACATTGCATAGTAATCAGATGTAGGCTAACACTGATTAAAACATTGCATAGTAATCAGATGTAGGCTAACTGATTAAAACATTGCATAGTAATCAGATGTAGGCTAACACTGATTAAAACATTGCATAGTAATCAGATGTAGGCTAACACTGATTAAAACATTGCATAGTAATCAGATGTAGGCTAACACTGATTAAAACATTGCATAGTAATCAGATGTAGGCTAACACTGATTAAAACATTGCATAGTAATCAGATGTAGGCTAACACTGATTAAAACATTGCATAGTAATCAGATGTAGGCTAACACTGATTAAAACATTGCATAGTAATCAGATGTAGGATAACACTGATTAAAACGTTGCATAGTAATCAGATGTAGGCTAACACTGATTAAAACATTGCATAGTAATCAGATGTAGGATAACACTGATTAAAACGTTGCATAGTAATCAGATGTAGGCTAACACTGATTAAAACATTGCATAGTAATCAGATGTAGGCTAACACTGATTGAAACATTGCATAGTCAAATCCGATTTCTCGGGATGCAACACTGATCATATGTTTTTCAATTGATGAGCATATGTGCACTTCACAAGAGGTTTCAAAGAGAAAAGACCAGAGAAAAGTTTATGACTCAAAACCACTGTTTCAGAAGTTTATAAAAGCTCTATAAAACACTGTACATATGTGGGTATGCATGTAAACACATTATATCATGGTTCAATGTGACGTAAAACACACATTTATATTAGGCCTACTGCTTATAAAGCAGAGCACCTCTTTCCATAACAGCTGGTATCAGAATAGCACTTGGGATGTCAAATTAGAGGTTGACACGGGAGTGAAAATGTATTCCTGTCCTGTCTTGTCCTGTAAAAGAAAAATCCCTGTACAGTCCTGATCCCACAACAGTTCTATAACCCGGAAATGTTCCTGTCCCACCCCGATAAAAATCCATCTCCTGCCCATTTTTACAAGAGGAAATCAGAAAATTTTCCTCCATTAGTTGCTGTCTGTTTGTCCCGGTCATCACTAGTTACCACAGTGACAAAGTCATAAACACAGCCTAACCTTAATCGCACTGCCTAACTCTAACCTAAAACTTAATTTGAGTTTTCATGCATTTTTACGATATAGGCAATATTGACTTTGTGGCTGTGCCATCTACTGGAAATTGTCTGTCTCCCGCTTGGGTTGTGAGTAGCCATTTTCTGCTGCTCAGCACTCACGAGACCATTGCCTGCACACACAGCTAATAACAACCACATTCAGAGATTTGGGCAATGAAGGCAGCCCTTCCTCTTACGCAGAGTCGGATGAACTCATGGATATGGGCATGTGCAATTGTGGGTCTCCGCGATTCTTCTGATGGCATTGAGGAGTACACCACATCAGTCATTGGCTTCATCAATAAGTGCATCGATAACGTCAACCCCACAGTGACCGTATGTATGTACATACCCCAAACAGAAGCCATGGATTACAGGCAACATCCGCACTGAGCTAAAGGCTAGAGCTGCCACTTTCAAGGAGTGGGATTCTAACCGGAAGCTTATAAGAAATCCAGCTATGCCCTCCGACGAACCATCGAACAGGCAAAGCATCAATACAGGACTAAGATCGAATAGTACTACACCGGCTCCGACGCTTGTCGGATGTGGGAGGGCTTGCAAACCATTACAGACTACAAAGGGAAGCACAGCCGAGAGCTGCCCAGTGACACAAGCCTACCAGACGAGCTAAACTACTTTTATGCTTGCTTCGAGGCAAATAACACTGAAACATGCATGAGAGCACCAGCTGTTCAGGACGACAGTGTGATCACACTCTCTGCAGCCAATGTGAGTAAGACCTTTAAACAGGTCAACATTCACAAGGCCGCAGAGCCAGACCGATTACCAGGACGTGTACTGCGAGCATGCGCTGACCAACTGGCAATTGTCTTCACTGACATTTTCAACCTCTCCCTGTCTGAGGCTGTAATACCAACATGTTTTAAGCAGACCACCATTGTCCCTGTGCCCAAGGACACAAAGGTAACCTGCCTAAATGACTATGTCTGTAGACATGAAGTGCTTTGAAAGGCTGGTCATGGCTCACATCAACACCATTATCCTGGACCTCCTGACGGGCCGCCCCCAGGTGGCAAGGGTAGGTCACAACACATCCGCCACGCTGATCCTCAACACAGGGGCCTCTCAGGGGTGCGTGCTCAGTCCCCTCCTGTACTCCCTGTTCACTCATGACTTAATGGCCAGGCACGACTTCAACACCATCATTAAGTTTGCCGATGACACAACAGTGGTAGGCCTGATCACGGACATTGACAAGACACTCTATAGGGAGGAGGTCAGAGACCTGGCCGTGTGGTGCCAGGACAACAACCTCTCCCTCAACGTGATCAAGATAAAGGAGATGATTGTGGACTACAGGAAAAGGAGGACCGAGCACACCCCCATTCTCATCAACGGGGCTGTAATGGAGCAGGTTGAGAGCTTCAAATTCCTTGATATCCACATCACCAACAAACTAACATGGCACAAGCACACCAAGACAGTCGTGAAGAGGGCACGACAAAACCTATTCCTCCTCAGGGGACTGAAAAGATTTGGCATGGGTCCTCAGATCCTCAAAAGGTTCTATAGCTGCACCATCGAGAGCAACTGGTTGCATCACTGCCTGGTATGGCAACTGCTCGGCCTCTGTCCACAAGGCGCTACAGAGGGCAGTGCATATGGCCCAGTACATCACTGGGGCCAAGCTTCCTGCCATCCAGGACCTCTATACCAGGCGGTGTCAGAGGAAAGCCCTAAAAATGGTCAAAGACTCTAGCCACCGTAGTTATAGACTGTTCTCTCTGCTACCGCATGGCAAGCGGTACCGGAACGCCAAGTCTAGGACCAAGAGGCTTCTTAACAGCTTCTACTCCCAAGCCATAAGACCCCTGAGCATCTTATAAAATGGCTACCCAGACTACTTGCGTTGCCCCCCCCCCCTCTTTTACGCTGCTACTCTCTGTTATTATCTATGCATAGTCACTTTAATAACTCTACCTACATGTACATACTACCTCAATTACCTCGATTAACCGGTGCCCCCACACATTGACTCTGTACAGGTACCCCCTGTATATAGTCTCGCTATTATTTTTTACTTCTGCTCTTTAATTACTTGTTCCTTTTATTTCTTATTCTTATTTGTGTTTTTTAAACTGCATTGTTGGTTAGGGGCTTGTAAGTAAGCATTTCACTGTACCTATTGTATTCTGCGCATGTGACTAATACAATTTGATTTCATTTGATTAGATTTGGTTAAATAGCCCTGTTCACAAGTTATTCATTTTACTCTGGAAAAATAGATAGCATTTACCTACAATGTGGCAGTAAAGAGAAATACTTTGATGGAGTTCACTGATGACAAAATAAAGTCAGTGTTTCCCAAAGGGTGGGGCATGACCCACTTGTGGGTCGCAGCCCATTACTTTTGGGTGTTGCAAGAAAAATAGTTTGTTTACTTGGTGCGTAAAAGGATCTGAATCTGAAAGCCATGTGACACAGAGAAAAAGTTATAATCACTGTTATAAGTGATTATTTGTAGCCTATGTATCAAGTTTGCGAAACAACTTTGGCTATACATTATATACCATAAATATTCCTTGATATATATCCGACAGATCCTATCTTGATTTTGTAGGAGATAGCCGTCAATCCTTTAACCTTGGAACACTCCTGACTATCTCCTTTATCTATCCCCCCAGGTAAAACACACATTTCCGCATGCGTCTACTCTGAGCTATGTGACACACGCTTCAATTCTGTGTGAGATCAGCCTTAGACAAAGGATGGATTGATTACTCTTTGACTGCAGACAGGTAGACAGCAATAATCTTGCAGACAAGTTCAAGCACAACCTCACAGGTGCCATATCACTGACGGACAATGTGATGCCTCTTTTCGCCTCCCTCTCGTTCCTTGACAAATTAAAATAAGGCAGGCAGCATCACCGACTGACCCTAGGGCACTGAGAAAGGGAGGGAGAGACATAAAGGAGAAGTGAAACATGTGGAATGAAAGGAAAACATTGATAATAGTAGAGTATGTTAACAGGCAGGATGAGCTGGGCACACTGACTGTCATCTTCCTGTGATTGAGAAGTAATTTGTCTTTGTATTTATTAAGGATCCCCATTAGTTGGTTCATGTTTGGACTCTTCCTATGGTCCAAAGCAAGATTAAGGCAATTACATCACAAAAAAATAGAAATAAAACAGTACATCATACACCACATTATTATTCTACCACTACATATCTACAATACAAACTGTTTAATACCACAATACAACAATAATACATTACAATGTACATGTGTGTATCGTGCTTGTGTGTGCGTAAAGCGTGTGTGTGTGTGTGTGTGTCTCTTCACAGTCCACGTGGTTCCTTAAGATTTTATCTATTTTTTTAAAATCTGATTTTACTGCTTGCATGAGTTACTTGATGTGGAACAGAGTTCCATGTAGTCATAGATCTATGTAGTATTGTGCGTTTCCCAGAGTCTGTTCTGGACTTGGGGACTGTGAAGAGACCCCTGGTGGCATGTTGTTTGGGGTATGCATGGGTGTCTGAGCTGTGTACTAGTCGTTTGAACAGAAACCTCTGTGCTTTCAACATGTCAATACCTCTCACAAAGACAAGTAGTGATGCAGTCAGTCTCTCCTCCACTTTGAGCCAGGAGAGATTGATATGCATATTATTGATGTTAGCTCCCCGTGTACTTTTAAGGACCAGCTATACAGCTCTGTACTGGGCCAACGGTAATTTGCCTATGGTACTTGACCATATGACTGGGCAGTAGACCAGGTGCAATAAACCTAGGGCCTGTAGGACTTGTTTTGTTGATAGAGATGTCAAGAAAGCAGAGCAGCGCTTTATTACAGACAGACCTCTTCACATCTTAGTTACCATTGAATCAATATGTTTTGACCATGGCAGTTTACAATCCAGGGTTACAGTTTAGTCTCCTCAACCTGCTAATTTTCTACATGATTCATTACAAGAATTGGTGGAGGTTTAGGGTTTGGTGAAGGATTTGTCCCAAATACAATGCTTTTAGTTTTTGAAATATTTAGCACTAGCTTATTACTTGCCACCCATTCTAAAACTGACTACAGCTCTTTGATAAGTGTTGCAATGATTTCACTTGCTGTGGTAGCTGACATGAATAATGTTGAGTCATCATACATAGACACACAGTCTTTACTAGTGCCAGTGGCAGGTCATTAGTAAAAACATTTAAAACGTAAGGGGCTTAGACAGCTGTCCTGGGGTATGCCCAACTCTACCTGGATTATGTTGGAGAGGCTCCTATTAAAGAACACCCTCTGTGTTATGTTACATAGGTAACTCTTGATCCACGATATAGCAGAAGGAGTAAAGCCATTACACCATTTTTTTCAGCAGCAGACTATGATCGATGATGTCAAAAGCTGCACTGAAGTCTAACAAAACAGTGCCCACAATCTTCTTATTATCAATTTCAACCAATCATTAGTCACTTGTGTAAGTTGAGTGCCCTTCCCTATAAGCGTGCTGAAAGTCAGTTGTTAATTTGTTTACTGTGAAATAGCTTTGTATCTGGTCAAACACCATTTTTTCCCAAAGGTTTACTAAGGCTTGGTAGTAGGCTGATTGGTCTTCTGTTTGAACCAGTAAAGGTTGCTTTACTATTCTTGGGTAGCGGAATGACTTTTGCTTCCCACCAGGCCTGAGTGCTCACACTTTCCTGTAGGCTTAGATTGAAGAGATGGCAAATAGGGGTGGCAATATTATCCTCACTCATTTTCCATCCAAATTGTCAGTCCTAGGTGGTTTGTCATTGTTGATAGACAACAACAAACAATATCATTCAACACTCACTTACCGGATTTTTTTTTTTTTACAATGCTTGTCTTTCATAATTTGTTTAGTTATGCATGGATCTGTATGTTCAGAGTTTGTTGTTGGGATGTCATGCCTAAGTTTGCTAATCTTGCCAATGCAAAAAGTAGTTGACAATATCATTGGTTTTGTGATGAATGAGCCATCTGATTCAATGAAGGATGGAGCAGAGTTCGCATTTCTTTGCACAAAATTTCATTTAAGATGCTCCAAAGCTTTTTACTATCATCCTTTATATAATTTTTCTTTGTTTCATAATACAGTTTCTAGTTTTTTTTGTGTAGTTTAGTCTCTTGATTTCTCAATATACAGTACGTTTGGCAATCAGCTGTGCAGCCAGACTTATTTGCCATTCCTTTTGCCTCGTCCCTCTCATTCATACCATTTTTCTTCATTTTCTTAATTATTAATGGGTGCATGCTTATTAGTAACTGCAATAAGCAATTTCACAAATGTGTCAATCTCTCTGAACCTGCCCTAACAGATTCCACTGCGGATGTACCCACAGCTGCACATCCCAGTTCCTGTGAGCTAAACACAACAACAGTGTGTGTGTGTATGTGTGTTTGTGTGTGTGTATCTGAGTGTGCAGCCACATTACACATCTTGTGAGAGATATGAGTGCAGGTTTGCACTGCTGTCTGTCTCCACAAGATGTACATGCAGTTGCACACTCAGCTACACACACACAAACACACATACACACACACACTGTTGTTGTGTTTAGCTCACAGGAACTGGGATGTGCAGCTGTGGGTACATCCGCAGTGGAATCTGTTAGGGCAGGTTCAGAGAGATTTGGAGAACTTGGCAACCAATCAAAGGTTTCATAAAGTAAACCCTTACTTGCATCCACTCGCTCCAGAAATAAAGAAGCAAAATAAGAATGCACACAAACACATTCATATAGTCTATGACCCCCAGCTACGGTACCTGGATCAGGAAAACACAATGGCCAACTCTTAGCAGATCCTTGCTTAGAGGACTATTGAGTACTAGTGAGTACGGATATAACGGAAAGTAAGGTTTGCACGTATGTAAGCAGTGTGTGTAAACAATGCCTTCAGAAACTATTCATACCCCTTGATTTAGTCCACATTTTGTTGTGTTATAGCCTGAATTAAAAATGGATTACATAAAAAACATTTTTCACCCATTTACAGACAGTACCCCATAATGACAAAGTCAAAACATATTTTTAGAGATTTTATCAAATTTATTGAAAATAAAATACAGAAATATCTAATTGACGTAAGTATTCACACCCCTGAGCCAATACATGTTAGAATCACCTTTGGCAGTGACTACAGCTATGAGTCTTTCTGGGTAAGTCTCTAAGAGCTTTGCACACCTGGATTGTACAATATTTTGCACATTATTCTTTAAAAAAAAATTCTGTCAAGTTGGTTGTTGATCATTGCTAGATAGCTATTTTCAAGTCTTGCCATAAGTCAAAACTGGAACTAGGCCACTCAGGAACATTCAATGTCATCTTGGTACACAACTCCAGTGTATATTTGGCCTTTTGTTTTGGTTATTGTCCTGCTAAAAGGTGAATTTGTCTCCCAGTGTCTGTTGGAAGGCAGATGGAATTCCTCTATGATCCTGCCTGTGCTTAGCTCTATTTAGTTTATTTTCATCCTGAAAAACTCCCTAGTCCTTGCCGATGACAGGCATACCCATACCATGATTCAGCCTTCACTGTGCTTGAAGGTATGACACTCAGTGATGTGTTGTGTTGGATTTGCCCCAAGCATAACACTCAGGACATAAAGTTCAATAGATTGCCACATTTTTAACAGTTTTACTTTTGTGCCTTATTGCAAACAGGATGCATGTTTTAGAATATTTGTAATTCTGAACAGGCATCCTTTTTTCACTCTGTCATTTAGGTTAGTATTGTGGAGTAACTTCAATGTGTTGATCCATCCTCAGTTTTCTCCTATCACAGTCATTTAACTCTGTTACTGTTTTAAAGTCACCATTGTCTAAACAGTGAATTCCCTGAGTGGTTTCCTTCCCCTCTGGCAACTGATTTAGGAAGGACGCCTGTATCTTTGAAGGGACTGGATGTATTGAGACACCATCCCAAAGTGTAATTAATTACTTCAGAATGCTCAAAGGGATATTCAATTTCTGCTTTCTTTATTTTTACCAATATACCAATAGGTGCCCTTCTTTGTGAGGTGTTGGTTCAGAGAAGAAGAGAGAGAACGAAGGATAAAGAGGGGCCTAGGTGGAGAAGAAGAGAGGGAGATAAAAGAGTGTGGCCTTGTAGCTGGAGAGGTGGAATCCTTATAATGTGAACAGTGACAAAAACATTTCTGCACAGAGCTGGAGGTTTGTGGGCACTTGTGTTGTGGTACATTTTAATTTTGCAGTCTTTCCACCAGATTGTATGACAGAACGTTGGAGTAAGAGCTTGGCTTGTAGAACTCTGACATCGATGACTAATCAAAGGATCACAAATCAGAAAATCACAAATTCAGAATTTAAGTAATAATTTAATTTAAGATATTTTATGTGAAAAGCATTACCAGAATACTGACAGCTTGATTTTGTCCAAAGTAACGCTTAGCAAAATCAGGTAAATTGATAAATCACATTTTCTTTAACCTCAATGTTAACTTGTTTTGACATTGCATTTTTAGCTGTATAGATTATGTATTTGTGGATGTTTTTGTGCATTTTGAATGCTTTCAGACAATGCAATAATCAATACAAAAAAAATTGTGCACAAAAATGTGCTCGAATTAACTGATTAACTCTGACAGCCCTAATTCAAAATCATCTTTTTGTGGAAAAGAATCTGTCAACATTCGTTCCTAAAGCAAACACATTCACACATTTTCAAATTCCTTAAAATCCCTTTTAGGCCTGTGTAATTAAATGTAACACAAATCAATGGACCGCTAACAATTACAGAAGCTACAAATAGCTAGCTAGGAGGAAATGGAAGGCTCGCTATCACCTGTCAATAAGCTAGCTAGCGGTTAACATGCGACCATTAGATACAAATTTCATAAAAAGTAACCTTCTAAAATACATGTACACATTTAAATACACTCAATATGAGCCCTAGTTGGTAAAAATACAAAAGTGAGCATGTGAATGGAAAAATCTCCCTCATTTTTCAGTAGGTCAAAATAATTTAATTATACATCAAAATGACCAAATAAACATGTTATCTCTGGATTTAAAAAAAAAGTTACCAAACCTACAAACCAGAAAAGAGGATTAAAAAAATAAAGAGACACGAAGAGCTAGCTTCTTTGTTCTTTTTCTGTGCTTCTTCCAATTGTCAAGGAGCAACGTGTTCGAAGAAGAGAGGCGCATCCCAGCAGCAGTAACACTCCGAATGACTCTCCCTAGTGTAGCGCTAAGTATACATATATATCAAAAGCAACATTATGGATTACTACAATAATAATGGAGTGGATGGCTCAGAAATAAGAAATCACTCATTTTAATGCACTTCAATTATTCTACTCGGGTAGGCTAAGTAACCTTTTTACAGAATGGCATTACAGAATTTGAGGAAACATTGCTACTGCAACATGTTAACACCACCTTTTCAAATGAGGAGAATAACACTATTTCACCCCTACATGTTAACTTGCAATTTTCACATGTGGAGTTTTCTTACATGGAAAACTGCAAATGTGATTGTCACGTGATTGTTTTTCACATGTGAACTTGCAATTCAACATGAGAAAGTGAGATTTACCCATGTGGAGGTTTCTTACATGTACAACAGCAAATGGCTTTTCACATGTTAATGTTTTTCAAATGTGAACATGCAATTCACATGTGAGGTGAAGACGCTATTCTCCTCATGTTGAAATGTGATGTTTGTATGTCAACTCTACATTTAATAAATGTGTATCTTTTTTATATGTAATTTTTTTGTAAGGGATGTCCTGCATTTGGCTAGTCATTTTACTAAGAAGCAACCATAAAACAGTAACAGTGTGCATAGCATCTGCCCTTGGCTTGGAATTCCTCTGTTACCCTTTGGACCAGTATCTCACCATCACCCTGAGAACAGACAGGAAACTGTAAAATAAAAACTATCAGTACTTCACAAACAGACCTGGTAAAAAAGCTTGCAGGATGAGCAATGTGCAGGATCCAGACACCATGAGCAGGGTGATCTAGTGATGCAGGAACAGAAGGGTCAGAGCGTGCCAGGAAGACTCTGTGCATTTTTGGCAAATAAGAACTTCAACACGGCCCAGTGATGGGAAACCCCTCTGACTTCCCCTTCCTGACTTATTTATACTTTTATTTATGGCTGGTGTCCAAGTCAAATCTATCAGAACATGGCACGCTACATAAACCTAAAATGTCTCAATCTCACCAAAGAAGGGGGAATAACTGGCAAGTAGTGAAGGAGAGAACTGTCTTTACTAATGAAATGGGATTTCCATTGTGATGCCAGAAGCACTGGAGCCAAAGTTTTAATGGTAAATAACAGCGGGAGCGCTACTATGTGCCAAAGTGTCAAGAGACTGTATAAAACCCAATTACAAATGGTGTTCAGTTGTATAAACTTCCAGTGTTCAGAATTCAACAAAATAGATCTCTCCTCTCACGTAATGCTGTTTCTCTGTGTTTCCATGTTGTCACACTGTGAGGGTTGTCATATGGGACTCGTCATCCATCTGTCTGCGTCTTCCACCTCCCTTACTCTTTCACTTCCCTTCCTCCCTTATTCCCATAGCCTTGTCCACTGCCAAAAATGGTCAACTAACCACTCTTTGCAGCTTTACCCAATCGCTTTCAATGAAACTGTACTCCAAAGACACATGAATCTCAGAGGAGCTTACTACTCTTTATAGGGAATGTGCAAATAAGAGAACAAAGACAACCACGTATGATTTCATGACCTATGTTTATTGAGAGGATAGAAATGTGTTGACATGAACGTGTGTGAGATTTAAAACATTTCCTTTCCTCTGGTCCTCCGGTAACAACATGTTATGTGAATAGCATACAGCCGTGAATAGCATAAAACCTGCATGCAATGGACACACACACACACACACACACACACACACACACACACACACACACACACACACACACACACACACACACACACACACACACACACACACACACACACACACACACATATACGATACACACATACCACTGCAAAGTTATTCCAGGTGGGTATTTCTAACCAATGTACTGCTTATTGGACAGTTGAAAGAGCAGGACTCCCATCTGAAGACATAAACAGCAAACTATACAGTGGGGTCAGTGACCAGACTGAGGGGGGCAGAAGGGGTTGCGTGTAAGGGCAAGTTTAGTGTGTGGGAAACACGATTCAAAACAGCCACTCAATAGTGTAGGTCAAACACAACATACTATTCTGTTTGGAAATGGTCAACTACTTATCTTTCATAGAACAGCGCCTATCTTTCACAGGTTTGTATAGACTCAGTGTTTAGTTACTAGGTGTGTGATGGGGTGTTCTGTTACAATGGAACAATAGAAATAAGCTTAGGTCATGTGATGTGTCACCGAGGTCTCCAGACATCAGACCTTTGTCCCTTCTCTTAATTCCCACTATCGTCTTCTACCCTATTCCCACTCCTCCTCACCTCTCTCTCTCGCTCTTTCTCTCTCGGTCTCTCTCTCATAAGCACGCTGCTTTTCATTCTCAAACAGACACCATCTCAATATCACATTCTCCAAATCTCCTGAGGCACTATAGGCTGATGCAATTCAATAAAAAAGTATATTTCCCATGGAATCTATTTCGCCAACTTGAGCAGTTGATGCTGAAGTCCATGAGCTTGACCCCATAATTGTGTCCCATGTTCTTATAGTCTCACAATAATCTAAACATGCACATAGCCCACTGGGCAAAAACTGGTTGAATCAACGTTGTTTCCACGTCACTTCAACAACAACAAAATGCAATGTGATGTGATGACTTTAAATCAACAAGGAAAATTGATTGGATTAGCAAAACGTCATCAACGTAAGAGAATTTAGCCTTTTTTCCTCCCAACTTTTAACCAAAATCCAATGACATGTAGAAATGTTGATTTCATGTTGAATTCATGTTAGTTGATAACTCAGCGAAATGTACATAAAAAGTAGACTGATGATGTCTGTGTCCAGTGGAAGGCCAACAAATGAAATAGACAATAGCCTACAAGTAGGCCTATCCAGGGGTGGACTGGAACCAGAAAACATCCTTGGCATTTCTAATACACCTGACCATTTCTTCCCCTTTGAGGCCCCCACACCAGCAAATTTTTCTCCTTGAGAACCCCCGCATCAGCCCATTTTATTCCTTGAGGCCCCCATTATTCACCAGATCATTATTATTTTGCGCAAAAAAACAGACAGGCCCACTTGTCTAAAAATGGACCAGCCCATCTGGCATTTCCCCAAAATACCACAAAACCATTCCACCCCTGGACCTATGATCTTGAAAAGGCACTCTCATTCCAAGGATTTTAGTGCTGAAAGTCAGTGGCCCTCAGATAAGGCTCCATAATTAACTGCATTTCTTAGTTTTAATTGTCTAGATAATTATACATCTCCATTAGTTAATTTCAAAGCTGAAAGTTTAAATTCTTCCTTATATTGTTTTACATTTTAAAGACTCTCTTCACTTTTTGCAAGATTGTCTAGTTTGCCATAAAATGTAAAGATATGAGAAAATGGGCACCTTTCCAGAGCAATGACGTTTGGCCAGAGCTCTTACGCCTATTGCTATTCGAAGTGTCTTGAAAGACGGTTAAGAAATAAGGGAGTGAACACTGGAGGGGAGGGGGGGTCAGAGCGAAGAACCGACTAGAATGCTCGCGCTTTTTAACTTGCGCGCACTAACTCACGGAGGCTACCAGAGCAACCAACAGACAACATTTGATCTTTGGGAAATATTACAAGAATGTAATGTTCCAGAAAAGCGGAAACAAAACGGGAAAGTCTCGGTGAAAGTGAGAATTTGGGATATGAAGTTTCAAGCCGCAATTTATAGCCTAAGTATCCTGAATGGAAGGCTCATTACCATTTCAGTTGGAGCGACGGTTCAGGAAATGAACACATTTTTGGAGGAAACCCTATTGATATCATCATAATTATTTCTACCGAAATTGATCACAATAAACACTTGAGATGAAGAATCGGATTTTGTTTACTTGCATACTGGTTGGAATGTTCCTGCGGAAATCCTCAGCAACTGAAGAAGGTGAGCATTGCAGGTGGTGGCCGATGGTCTAGTGGTGGGGTGACTGAGAGACTAGGGAGGAGAAGTCAGAGTGTCTCTAACTGGTGTTATTATATTAAAGGCACAATACTTGTATCATCTGTCATATAATTTCTACAACTTTGACAGTAATATACACTGAGTATACAAAGCATTAAGAACACCTGCTCTTTCCAATGACATAGACTGACCAGGTGAAAGCTATGATCCAAGCTATGATCCCTTATTCATGTCACTTGTTAAATCCACTTCAGTCAGTGTAGATGAAGGGGAGGAGACAGGTTAAAGAATGATTTTTTAGCCTTTTCTGACATGTGTGCCATTCAGAGGGTGAATGGGAAAGACAAAATACTTTAAGTGCTGTTGGGTTTTTCACGCTCAACAGTTTCCAGTGTGTATCAAGAATGGTCCACCACCCAAAGGACATCCAGCTAACTAGACACAACTGTGGGAAGCATTGAAGTCAACATGGGTCATCATCCCTATAGAATGCTTTTGAAACCTTGTAGAGTCCATGCCCCGATGAATTGAGGCTGTTCCGTTGTCCAATATAAGGAAGGCATTCCTAATGTTGGTATACTCAGTGTATGTTGATATCTGTTCCTGACTTTAACACTATGTGAAATTGTTGTGCTTATTATTACATGCGATGTAAATTAAAACAAATTATTGATTATAACACCATTACTAATTACTGAATGCTTGTTACAACCATGCATGTGGTAGTTAGAGCTCATAACATATACTGTAATGGTGAAAACTAAACTTGCTGGTGAGTCAGTTCCATCTGTCAGTGGTCTGTCTTTATGACTCAGTGTAAGTATACAGTGGACAGACAGAACATTAGACTTCTCACACAGACTTCCATCTATAGAGAATAGACAGGCTTTGACTAACATAGCTTAATTACTTTCTATGCGTCTCACTCAAACATAGAAATCAGTTGCGGTCAGTGCCGTTGTTGCATGTTGGAAGACTGTCATTCATGTTCCATTCAACCCAGTTCAATGTAACATCGATAGGTTTAGGCTACTACATGATACTCAAGTTTTCCCTATATCCATCATGAGGTTGCTACAACCTAGCCTATGAATAAAAGTTTACAACGTAGGTGCACACAGGTTGAGAGAAAAACAGACAGTGACACATGGCCAGACAGTGACACATTCAATACTGCCTTACACACTCTTGTCTGTATCTAGCTTATCTAGGGTGTAATCAGTAGTCCAACAGTTGCAAATGAGAGTTTCTATTAGACAAATTCAGCTATTTTTTTAATCTCCGTTTCATTTGCATCCGTTTAAGAAACGTTTTTCAACAGAATCGGCAGAATGAATACACCCCTAATCACTTTCATAGTAGCCACAATGTATTCATTCTAGCCTCTATGCACTCTCCTCCTCTCACATTTTCCCTTTGTTTGTGGACTTCAATGAACAATACATCAGCTGTATGTGACCAGGTTAAAAAAACTTTCCAAGCCAAACCATGTCATAACCGCAACACACAGCCTACATCATTGTCTCCATATTAGCTAAAGTAACGTCCTAGTCAACATAGCTAATATAACTAATGTGTTAGTTAACCCGCTACAATCATGCAGTAATGCTACAGTGTATAGTCAGTAAGTATTTAGACCGGCAGGCCCTGGTGACAATACATTAATAAAACGAAAAGCTTACCTTGACTTGGAAGACTTTCAGTGTTGTGTTGGATAGTCATAGCCAGCTAGCAAACATAGCATCCCTCTGTTTGAGGTGTTTGAGTAACTAAACTAGCCAGCTGCATTTACTAGCTAAGTAAGTTAAACTGAAAATGAAATAAAAAAGATCTCTCTTTCGCTCTCTCTCTTGCTTCGCCTTCATTTTTGAAGAAATTAATTTGCTGAAAACTGTTCAACTATTATCTTTCTCTCTCTTTGAGTCAACTACTCACCATATTGTATGCACTACAGTGCTAGCTAGCTGTAGCTTATGCTTTCAGTACTAGATTAATTCTGTGATCCTTTGATTGGGTGGACAACATGTCAGTGCATGCTGTAAGAGCTCTGATAGGTTGGAGGATGTCCTCCGGTGTCATAATTACTGTGTAAGTCTATGGAAGGGGGTGAGAACCAAGAGCCTCCAATGTTTTATATTGAAGTCAATGTACCGAGAGGAGAATGGAAGCTAGCTGTCCTCCGGCTACACCATGGTGCTACCCTACAGAGTGCTGTTGAGGCTACTGTGTTTTAATCAATTATTTGGTCATGTGAATATATTTAGTATAGTTTTATCTAAAAATTATAACTTTTTCAATGTTTTACAATTTTTATTTTTATTAAATTCACTGAGGAGGATGGTCCTCCCCTTCCTCCTCTCAAGAGCCTCCACTAATATAAATGCTTTTAATACTAAAGACTGGCAGAGAATCACAGATGATCCAGGTTTGATCCCCTGTGATTATGTATTTTGATCCTACTTATAGCCTACTGATGGTGATATAACCACATTATGTTTTAGAACCAAGAAGAGCTGTGGAGGAGGCTTTTTCTAACACATCTGAGCTGTGTGTGTGTGTGCGCGCACATGCAATAATACATGCATACGTGTGTGTGTGTATGTATGTGTGTGTGTGTGCATGTGTGAAGCAGGTCTAAAGAGTTATTGTCAGTTACTCCCATGCCCATGAAGGCTCTGTGGTTTCATAATTTACATTCAGTGTGTAACCACTAATATACGTTATTTGTCAAGCTTGTTCAGGGTGTACTGTAAACCTAACACCGCAATAAAGCTAATACTAATGTACAAGACAGTTCAGACCCAAACAGTTGGTTTACAGTAAACATAGAGAGACCAGAGAGACACAGACAGAACTACAGTTTACTGGGGCTTAACATTAGAGGCCATATGTGCAGTGTAACTGCAGCCCCTCCCTCTTAGAGAGCTGGAGTACAAAGTCCAGATGTGTGTGTGTGCATGCGTGCGTGTGTGCATGCTTGAGTGTACACTCTTCTTTCAACACTACACTCTTATCAGTACAGTGACCACACATCGAGTGTCAAATTGAAGCGTTAAGAAATTAATTGCTAAGGGCCCAAAGAAAATAATGATATTCCAAAGCACTCAACGCTAGAAAATGAACATGGCACGTCTCTCTCACTATCCCTCACTTCCTCTCTCTCTCGCTCTCTCGCTCTCTTTCTCTCTCTGTATATGGGTATACGTCTACTACCAAACATTCCTCTTCTTCTCACAAATGGAACTGCCAATACACACCTCCCCGTTAACATTTCTCTCTCTATCCCCACCTCCAACCTACCCTCCTCCTTATAACACCAATATAAGGAGTTCCTACAGTTCTCCCCCTCTCCCCCTCACCCCTTCTTACTCACTCTCTCTCTTTAATGAGAAGCACTGTTCCGTGCTACTGTTATGAAATATGGAACATTTGTAAAATGTTGCCTAGTCTAAATGTTATGACAGCATTTTCATCCATCCCTCATCTGGCCACCACTTCTCTGATCTAGCTCACTTCTTGATCCCTTATTTTAGGTTGGCCTGTTTGTTTTGATCTGGTCTTATTGCTGTAATTACTTGTTTTCCACTCATTTCCTTTCTACAGACAGTTCACACCTCTCCACACATTTTTCCTCTTTTCATTTTGTTTCAGTTTCTCCCGCTTTCAGACTTGTGGCATTTTCTATAAAGGTTTTAATGACTGTGGGATAGTGTTGTTCCAAAGAGGTGGATGGTGAGGGGGAGATTCTTTTTGTGTGTGTGTGTGTGTGTGTGTGTGTGTGTGTGTGTGTGTGTGCGTGCGTGCGTGCGTGCCAGTGTGTGCACACTCACATACTGAACAGAAGGAGGACCACTGGAAAAAGTTAAGGGAGGGAGAAGGAATCAGAGAGAGAATGAGAAAAGAGAGAGAAAGTTGAAAATAGTAGTGGGTTTTCCCACATGCTCCACACAGTCTCAGTGAGTTCTGGGATTGTATTTATCCCTGTAAATGTTTGGCTGGCTATCATTAATAATTAGTTTGCTTCTCTACGGTAAGTTTGTGGGTAAACAAATAACTATACCACATTGTTTCCCTGTTTCCCACATACACTAATTGTAGTGTATCTCACACATCTACTATAAGCACTATGCTTATAGAAAGTTCCCCATCGTGAAGACCCACAGTGGTGTAAATATTGCTTAACTCTGGGAGTATTTAATTCTCAACAGTATTCTGTGACTTATTCAGTTATTCATTTTCACATAATATTAGCATTATATTCTATAGCTATAGCCTATAGATATTAATCTATATTCTATATACCCTATATCTGTAAAAATCTAGTGTCCACCATCTGTAACACTCTCCTTTCCTTTTCTCTCCTCTCAGTGTTGAACTGCTGTGAGGGCGACATCCTCTTCCTATTGGACTCCTCAGGCAGCGTCTCATCCTATGAGTACTCCCGCATGCTGGGCTTCCTGTCCGAGCTCCTCCTCCCCTTCTCATTGGGCGAGGACCAGGTGAGGGTGGGGCTACTGCAGGTGGGCACCCAACCCCGCCTCGAGTTTGGCTTTGACGCCCACAATACCCAATCTGGCCTCCAGGAGGCACTGGGGAACACCAAGGCTCTGAGGGGCGACACCAATACAGAGGAGGCCCTCAGGATGGCCAAGGACTGGGTGCTGAAGCCTGGAGGGGCCAGAGGGGCCAGGGCAGAGCTACCCAGGGTTTTAGTGTGGCTGACGGACGGGGTGAAGCCGGGTGATGTGATTGGACCAATGGAGGAGCTGAGAGAGGAGGGCGTAGCCGTTCTGGTGATCTCCACGGGCCACGGGAACTACCAGGTGCTGCGGCAGGTGGTCACCCCACCTGTGGAGTCACACCTGTACTTTGTGGACATTGACGATATGAGTATCATCACCGAGGACCTGAGGGATGCCATTATTGGTGAGTGTGTGTGTCCAATTTGATTCCTCAATTGACAGCAATTGACATGGTCCTTCAATTTAAAGTGGAGTTTTATATTTCACCAGTGTTTCAGTCCTCCGGTCTCGTTCTGTCTCTCCTCTAACAGAGATCCTCTGGGCTGAACGGCTCCAGGTGCGAGATGTGTCCACAGACAGCGCTGTGCTGCAGTGGCGACCGGTTCTGGCCGGATTGAACGGTTATTATGACATCCGGTTTGGACCGGCTCCCAGTGGGGGAGTGGTTGGAGGAGGAGCAGGGGGGCCTGGTACCAGCCCCAGTACCAGCGGTGGCCAGTACCAGAGACTCACCCGGCCAGGGGACTCTAGCACGGCCAGGCTGACGGGACTAAAGCCAGACACCACCTACACAGCCACACTGACTCCTGAGTCCAACCTGCAGGTGCTCAACCCCCTCTCCGTCACCTTCACCACTAAGCCAGGTAAGAGGTGACATGTTTACATTTGACATTTACAACATTTACATTGTTCATTGTAACAATGTTGGCTCAGTTGGTTGGGATGTTATATCTTTGGGGTAGTGTCCAGCATGGGCACACTGTATACCGAATATTCTGAAGTCACATTCGACAAAAGCACCTGGTAAATCACCAGATAATATATATTTTAATATTATATTATTACATATAACTTATCGTCTCCTCAGAGGTGTTGAGCCCAGCCGTGGTGACGGTGTCGGACTCAGAGGCCAATAGTGTGAGGGTGAGCTGGGGTCCTCTGCAGCCAGAGTCTGTCCAGAGCTTCCAGGTGGAGTACTCAGCGCTCCCGGGGGGGAAGCTCCACATGACTACTGTGGGCCGGGGGCAGAACTCCACCATGCTGACCAACCTCCAGCCAGATACCCAGTACTTGGTCACCGTGAGCGCCCGTCACTCCTATGGCCAGGAGAGGGCCATGTCTGTCAAAGTGTGCACTGAGGAGGGTAAGGAGCATATAGCATTAAGGATATGTTCTTAGGCACAGATGCGGTATGAGATTAGCCTCAACGTCTTTAAACTGAAGCAATAAAATGGGAAAATGCTAAATGTACTATTACCCTTCACATACCACTGTACAGATGCAGCACGTCAGCCTTTTTATCTCTCTCTCAATTTAATTTCAATTGCTTTATTGGCATGACGTAACAATGTATATATTGCCAAAGTGTACTTTGGAAAATGAATCCCATCCCTACCTCCCTCCCTTCTCAGTGAGGCCGGATCTTGCAGACCTGCGGCTGACCACGGTGGGCAGTGACTCTGTGCAGGTGGACTGGAAAGCCAGCATGGACGGCCTCAGGGGCTACTGGCTCACCTGGGAGGGACAGGACGGCCATGGCTCTACCACCGCCCAGCGCTCCTCCTTCTACCTGCCCCCCAACTTACTGTCCACACGTCTGACACACCTGCCCCCCGCCACCAGAGTGTGTGTGTGGCCTGTATACCGGACGACACGCGGGAAGGGCCTCTGCTGCACGGCCCAGTTTCATTCAGGTGAGAGAACGGGCCGCCGCCATTTTGAATGAGGATGTGAACCCTTCAGCACTGTTGGTTGGGGTCAGTTAATATCAGTTGTGTTCAGTTGGTCAATTGGAGCAAACATGGATATTTTAAAGACATGTTCAATTGGATCCTAGAATTGGCGCTTTTGAATCCATCCAAGCCAACTCTTTGTTTGGATGAAGAGGTAGCCTTTTTGTTGCCCATATTACAACATTGATTCACTGGTAGTATGTCGCTAGGACTCCTGAGAATTGTTTTAACAACTCCAAAATAGTTCCTGCTAGACAGGATGTTCCTATAAAAAAAATGTATGAGCCTAATAGTAAAGGCATGTAATTTAACTGTCAAAATACATTTTGATTACCTTTTAATTTGGCATGAACTTTACCAGTCATGATGTTTTCATCTTATTGTCAAACAAATTACTTCAAAAAGTAGAGTACATGCATATGTTCGTCCACTCGTCTAAAATACATTCAGCATCCCAACCGTGCACTGTGCACTCGCGCCATTTGATGAATGGAAAGAGACATCTGTTAGAAAGTTGGTTGCAATTTCAGTTTAGTCCACCAGAAAAGACAGAACAAATAATACAACTATTGTGATTAAACGCAAATATACTAACTCATTGATTTAAAAAAAAAACATTTAAAAAATGTTTAAAAAAAGGTATAATCTTTGTAAATGATATCATAAACATAATTGGTGGAGTTATGTCACACATGCAGCTAACAAAAATATATGGAATTGTCTGCTCTACACAAAATTACAATCAACTAATTGCAGCATTAATGCAAAAACGAAAGAGGCAAGTGGAATGGGGAAAAAGTTTGGAACTTGTTTGGGCAGCCGTAATACACGGCTGCCCAAAGGTGGCTCCCCTGCCTGTTCGGGCGGCGCTTGGCGGTCGTCGTCGCCGGTCTACTAGCCACCACCGATCCCTTTTTCGTTTAGTTTTGTCTTATTGGTTGCACATGTTCCCTGTTTCGTTTCTTGATTTATGTTTCTTTAAGCCTGTTAGGTCCGCTTAGGTTTGTGCGGGATTGTTACTCTGTTGGTTGTGGATGTGTTTGCGTGTTTGTTGTCTCCAGACTGTTTTGTCCTGTGCTTGGGCTTGTCTGTTTCATGCGCCCTGTATTTTGGCGTGACCGTTTTGTGCTGGAGAATAAATATTACGATTTACCGAACACTCTGCTCTCTGCGCCTGACTCCAACCCACCACTCCTAGTAAACTCTGACATAAAGACCAACATTAGTTTAAGGAAATTGTGATAAATAAAAAAGTATACCACTTTCATTTAAGGACCAAAAAATGTACAGCTGTGTCATATAGATTGCAAAATATTTGGGAAGTGATTTTCGATGTACCGATTCCATGGCACGTTTTATGAACTGATACGCAAAATGACACCGGTTTCAAAACTTTTTCAATTTAAATTATACAAAATTCTTGCAACCAATAGAATGTTATGGGGAAACAACCATCCCAGCTCTGCAGATTTTGCTGCGAAGAGACAATCAATACATCATTTGTTTTGGTACTGTCCATATATAGCTTGTTTTTGGTCGCAGGTCCAGGGATGGCCGAAGAATTGCAACATTTACCTGGAGCTAACTCTGCAGATAGCACTACTCGGTGATTTGAAAAGTCATAGTCAATCGATCAATAATGTAATAATACTTTTAGCAAAAATGTTTTGTTAATTTACAATCTGTAGAAACTATGAGAATAGAAGGGATCAGAACTTGTATTTATTTTTCAAGTAACAGACACATCTCAACATCAACTGTTCAGAGGAGACTTTGTGAATCAGGCCTTCATGGTCATATTGTTGTAAAGAAACCACTACTAAAGGACACCAATGAGAAGAAGATATGTGAGATTTTTGGTTCCAACCGCTGTGTCTTTGCGAGCGCAGAGTAGGTGAACGGATGATCTCCACATGTGTAGTTCCAACCGTGAAGCATGGAGGAGGTGATGGTGTGGGGGTGCTTTGTTGGTGACACTGTCAGTGATTTATTTACAATTCAAGGCACACTTAACTAGCATGGCTACCACAGCATTCTGCAGCGTCACGCCATCCCATCTGGTTTGCGCTTAGTGGGACTATCATTTGTTTTTCAACAGGACAATGACCCAACCTCCAGGCTGTGTAAGGGCTATTTGACCAAATAGGAGAGTGATGGAGTGCTGCATCAGATGACCTGGCCTCTACAATCACCCAACCTCAACCCAATTGAGATGGTTTGGGATGAGTTGGACCGCAGAGTGAAGGAAAAGCAGCCGACAAGTGCTTAGCAAATGTGTTGAACTCCTTCAAGATAGTTGGAAAAGCATTCCAGGTAAAGCTGGTTGAGAGAATGTAAAAAATGTGCAAAGCTGTCATCAAGGCGAAGGGTGGCTTCTTTGAAGAATCTCAGATGTAAAATATAGTTTGATTTGTTTAACACTTTTTGGGTTACTACATGATTCCATGTGTTATTTTATAGTTTTGATTTCTTCGCCGTTATTCTACCATGTAGAAAATAGTAAAAATAAATAAAAACCTTTGAATGAGTAGGTGTGTCCAAACTTTTGACTGGTACTGTATTCAGATCCCTTTACTTTTTCCAAATGTTGTTATGTTACAGCCTTATTCTGAAATTGATTAAATAAAAACCTTATTTATGTAAGCATTCAAACCCTTTGCTATGAGATTCAAATCAAATCAAATTGTATTTGTCTAATACAGTGGAGAGAACAAGTATTTGATACTATGCCGATTTTGCAGGTTTTCCTACTTACAAAGCATGTAGAGGTCTGTCATTTTTATCATAGGTACACTTCAACTGTGAGAGATGGAATATAAATCAAAAATCCAGAAAATCACATTGTATGATTTTAAAGTAATTAATTTGCATTTTATTGCATGACATAAGTATTTGATCACCTTCTAACCAGTAATAATTCCGGCTCTCACAGACCTGTTAGTTTTTCTTGAAGAAGCCCTCCTGTTCTCCACTCATTACCTGTATTAACTGCACCTGTTTGAACTCGTTACCTGTATAAAAGACACCTGTCCACACACTCAATCAAACAGACTCCAACCTCTCCACAATGGCCAAGACCAGAGAGCTGTGTAAGGACATCAGGGATAAAATTGTAGACCTGCACAAGGCTGGGATGGGCTACAGGACAATAGGCAAGCAGCTTGGTGAGAAGGCAACAACTGTTGGCACAATTATTAGAAAATGGAAGAAGTTCAAGATGATGGTCAATCACCCTCGGTCTGGGGTTCCATGCAATATCTCACCTCGTGGGGCATCAATGATCATGAGGAAGGTGAGGGATCAGCCCAGAACTACACGGCATAACCTGGTCAATGACCTGAAGAGAGCTGGGACCACAGTCTCAAAGAAAACCATTAGTAACACACTACGCCGTCATGGATTCAAATCCTGCAGCGCACGCAAGGTCCCCCTGCTCAAGCCAGCGCATGTCCAGGCCCGTCTGAAGTTTGCCAATGACCATCTGGATGATCCAGAGGAGGAATGGGAGAAGGTCATGTGGTCTGATGAGACAAAAATAGAGCTTTTTGGTCTAAACTCTACTCGCCGTGTTTGGAGGAAGAAGAAGGATGAGTACAATCCCAAGAACACCATCCCAACCATGAAGCATGGAGGTGGAAACCATCATTCTTTGGGGATGCTTTTCTGCAAAGGGGACAGGACGACTGCACCGTATTGAGGGGAGGATGGATGGGGCCATGTATCGCGAGATCTTGGCCAACAACCTCCTTCCCTCAGTAAGAGCATTGAAGATTGGTCGTGGCTGGTTCTTCCAGCATGACAATGACCCAAAACACACAGCCAGGGCAACTAAGTAGTGGCTCCGTAAGAAGCATCTCAAGGTCCTGGAGAGCCGTAGCCAGTCTCAATAGAAAATCTTTGGAGGGAGCTGAAAGTCCGTATTGCCCAGCGACAGCGCCGAAACCTGAAGGATCTGGAGAAGGTCTGTATGGAGGAGTGGGCCAAAATCCCTGCCCCAGTGTGTGCAAACCTAGTCAAGAACTACAGGAAACATATGATCTCTGTAATTACAAACAAAGGTTTCTGTACCAAATATTAAGTTCTGTTTTTCTGATGTATCAAATACTTATGTCATGCAATAAAATGCAAATTAATTACTTTAAAATCATACAATGTGATTTTTGTTTTAGATTCCGTCTCTCACAGTTGAAGTGTACCTATGATAAAAATGACAGACCTCTACATGCTTTGTAAGTAGGAAAACCTGCAAAATCGGCAGTGTATCAAATACTTGTTCTCCCCACATGGTTAGCAGATGTTAATGCGAGTGTAGTGAAATGCTTGTGCTTCTAGTTCCGACAATGCAGTAATAACCAACAAGTAATCTAGCTAACAATTGTAACCTTATACACACAAGTGTAAAGGGATAAAGAATATGTACATAAAGATATATGAATGAGTGATGGTACAGAACGGCATAGGCAAGATGCAGTAGATGGTATCGAGGACAGTATATACTCATGAGATGAGTAATGTAGGGTATGTAAACCAAGTGGCATAGTTTGAAGTGGCTAGTGATACATGTATTACATAAATATGCAGTAGATGATATAGAGTACAGTATATATTTTATTTTATTTTTTTATTTTACCTGGCAAGTCAGTTAAGAACAAATTCTTATTTTCAATGACGGCCTGGGAACAGTGCCTGTTCAGGGGCAGAACGACAGATTTGTACCTTGTCAGCTCGGGGGTTTGAACTCGCAACCTTCCGGTTACTAGTCCAACGCTCTAACCACTAGGCTACCCTGCCGCCCCAGGTATGTAAACATTATTAAGTAGCATTGTTTAAAGTGGCTAGTGATATATTTTTACATCAATTTCCATCAATTTCCATTATTAAAGTGGCTGGAGTTGAGTCAGTGTGTTGACAGCAGCCACTCAATGTTAGTGGTGGCTGTTTAACAGTCTGATGGCCTTGAGATAGAAGCTGTTTTTCAGTCTCTCGGTCCCTGCTTTGATGCACCTGTACTGACCTCGCCTTCTGGATGATAGCGGGGTGAACAGGCAGTGGCTCGGGTGGTTGTTGTCCTTGATGATCTTTATGGCCTTCCTGTGAGATTGGGGGTTGTAGGTGTCCTGAAGGGCAGGTAGTTTGTCCCCGGTGATGCGTTGTGCAGACCTCATTACCCTCTGGAGAGCCTTACGGTTGTGGGCGGAGCAGTTGCCGTACCAGGCGGTGATACAGCCCGACAGGATGTTAAATGCTGAGCTGTAGTCGATGAACAGCATTCTCACATAGGTATTCCTCTTGTCCAGATGGGTTAGGGCAGTGTGCAGTGTGGTTGCGATTGCGTCGTCTGTGGACCTATTTGGGCGGTAAGCAAATTGGAGTGGGTCTAGGGTGTCAGGTAGGGTGGAGGTGATATGGTCCTTGACTAGTCTCTCAAAGCACTTCATGATGACGGAAGTTAGGGCTACGGGGCGGTAGTCGTTTAGCTCAGTTACCTTAGCTTTCTTGGGAACAGGGACAATGGTGGCCCTCTTGAAGCATGTGGGAACAGCAGACTGGGATAAGGATTAATTGAATATGTCCGTAAACACACCAGCCAGCTGGTCTGCGCATGCTCTGAGGACGTGGCTGGGGATGCCGTCTGGGCCTGCAGCCTCGCGAGGGTTAACACGTTTAAATGTTTTACTTACGTCGGCTGCAGTGAAGGAGAGTCCGCAGCTTTTGGTTGCGGGCCGTGTCAGTGGCACTGTATTGTCCTCAAAGCGGGCAAAATTTTTATTCAGTCTGTCTGGGAGCAAGACATCCTGGTCCGCGACAGGGCTGGTTTTCTTTTTGTAGTCTGTGATTGACTGTAGACCCTGCCACATACCTCTTGTGTCTGAGCCGTTGAATTGCAACTCTACTTTGTCTCTATACTGAAGCTCAGCTTGTTTGATTGCCTTGCGGAGGGAATAGCTGCACTGTTTGTATTCGGTCATGTTTCCGGTCACCTTGCCCTGGTTAAAAGCAGTGGTTCGCGCTTTCAGTTTCACGCGAATGCTGCCATCAATCCACGGTTTCTGGTTTGGGAATGTTTTAATCGTTCTATGGGTACGACATCGTCAATGCACTTTCTAATGAACTCGCTCACCGAATCAGCGTATTCATCAATGTTGTTGTTTGACACAATGCGGAACATATGCCAGTCCACGTGATCAAAGCAATCTTGAAGCATGGAATCAGATTGGTCGGACCAGCATTGAACAGACCTGAGCGCGGGGGCTTCTTGTTTTTGTCTCCGGAGCCTGACCAGAAGACTGCTTAGTTTGCCTCTTTTACGATGTCGTTGTTTTGAGTCGTAAGCTGGGATCCAATCCATTGTCCTGGGTGGAAGGCAGAACACAGGATCCGCTTCGGGAAAGTCATATTCCTGGTCGTAATGATGGTGAGTTGACGTTGCTCTTATATTCAGTAGTTCCTCCCGACTGTATATAATGAAACCTAAGATTACCTGGGCTACCAATGTAATAATAACAATAACACGTAAAAAACAAAATACTGCATAGTTTCCTAGGAACTTGAAGCGAGGCAGCCATCTCTGTCGGCGCTGGAAGTCGATCCGAGATTCAAGTTGAGCTTAGGTGTATCCTGTTTCCATTGATCATCCTTGAGATGATTATACAACTTCATTGGAGACCTCCTGTGGTAAATTCATTTGATTGGACATGATTTATAAAGGCACACAACTGTCTATAAAAAGGTCCCACAGTTGACAGTTGACAGACTCTTTCTAGAGCTGGCTGCCAGGCCAAACTGAGCAATCGGGGGAGAAGGTTTTTGGTCTGGGAGGTGACCAAGGACCCGATGGTCACTCTGACAGAGCTCTAGAGTTCCTCTGTGCAGATGGGAGAACCTTGCAGAAGGACAACCATCTCTGCAGCACTTCACCAATCAGGCCTTTATGGTAGTGGCCAGACGTAAGCCACTCCTCAGTAAAAGGCACATGACAGCCCACTTGGAGTTTGCCAAAAAGCACTTAAAGGACTCTCAGACCATGAGAAATAAGATTCTCTGGTCCAATGAAACCAAGATTGAACTCTTTGGCCTGAATGCCAAGAGTTCATGCTTCACGTTGGAGGAGACCTGGCACCACCCCAACATGAAGCATGGTGGTGGCAGCATCATCATCATGCTGTGGGGATGTTTTTCAGCGGCAGGGACTGGGAGACTAGTCAGGATCGAGGCAAAGATTAACGGAGCAAAGTACAGAGATCCTTCATGAAAACCTGCTCCAGAGCACTCAGGACCTCAGACTGGGGCGATGGTTCACCTTCCAACAGGACAACAACCCTAAGCACACAGCCAAGACAACGCAGGAGTGGCTTTGCGACAAGTCTCTGAATGTCCTTGAGTGGCCCAGCCAGAGCCCGAACTTGAACCCGATCGAACATCTCTGGAGAAACCTGAAAATAGCTGTGCAGCAACGCTCCCCATCCAACCTTATAGAGCTTGAGAGGATCTGCAGATAAAAATGTGAGAAACTCCCCAAATACAGGTGTGCCAAGCTTGTTGCGTCATACCGAAGAAGACTGGAGGCTGTAGTCGCTGCCAAAGGTGCTTCAACAAAGTACTGAGTAAAGGGTCTGAATACTTATGTAAATGTGATATTTCCGTTTATTTATTATTTATAAAATTGCAAACCTTTCTAAAAGTCTGTTTTTGCTTTGTAATTAAGGCGAGATTGTGTGTTGATTGATGAGGGGGGAAAACGATGTAATCCATTTTAGAATAAGGCTGTAACGAAACAAAATGTGGAAAAAGTCAAGGGGCCTGAATACTTTCCGAAGGCACAGTATATATATTTATATATATATATATATATATTTACAAAAAATATATGAGGGATTGGAAATGATGCAGACACTTATATTGATGGAAGCTACAATATATCTGCAATATTAAAGCTGATCTGCCCCCTAAACAAAACAAAAACACAAAAAAAGTATAATTACGTTCGGTGTCTTGCTGAAGAAAGGACCTTTTTTTTGTAGAAAGAAAAGTTGGGACACCTGAAAAGGGGCTGAGAAAGGGGACTGTCCTGGGATGACAAATGCAGCCACATGGGAAAAAATTGTTTAAACCATGAGACAGAGGTAGGGGTGTGTGTTTAATTTGGAATAAGCTTTCATTTTAATATTTACCACTGTACCAGTACAAATTGCATTTGAAACAAGTAGGAGAATAGTTAAATAAGTATTATTTAGAGACCCCCCCCCCCCCCTCCAAGTTTGACTTTGTTGCATCTAGTTCATGTCTCATTCTAGGGGTCTAAGACCCCAACTGGGCCCTCCGTAATTAGCACTCTGCCAATAGATTCTGTCTGACCCCAAAGTAACCACACCAAAAGGTAGTTGTGGTTATGGCTACTGGGGTTTCCATGGCAACTAACTAACAGTGTTCATTACAGTTTGATATGGTATGCCTCTTGGCTTGCTACTGGGAAGGACTGGTGTGAGGTTTTAATGTGCGTCTGTTTCCTTCTGCCTTTCAGATGCATCGGCTTGGGGCCACAGATCATAACATTGCTGAGTTTAACAGGCACTGTACTATGGCAAGGATGGAGGGAGGAAGGAGAAGAACAGATAGAAGAACAATACATCTGAACTTGCGTCCCTCTCTCAGTTCATTCTATCCTCTCTGGACATCATCCACAATACACGAGGCCTTTGGCTTACAAAGCACTTGTGTTTAATAGATACTGATACAATACATATAGGCTTACTATACTATAAAACTGTTGCTCTATTAGTCAGCACCCTAACTGAACTGTGGGTTGCTATCTTCTGCAATGCAGATTTTCACATATTGCCTAAAACCTGTAATCATACTTAAAACATTTGTTTGTTTGACTGTTTGTTTTTGATATGATCTTAAGATAGAGGTTGGCCAAGCATAGCAGTCTAGATCAAGCTAATTCTGGTTTGCGGTATCATACAAGATGTAGTTTTAATCAAAAAGATTAACGTACAGTAAAATTTTTCTAGTGCACAGAGAACAACTATGCAATATACTTTCAATGTTTCCCAAGGCACCCACCCGTAATATTTTGGAACATTGAATAAATAAGTGCTCAATCTCAGTTTAGACTTGAATTGAAGGGCAAGTGAACACAGAACCCTTAATAACAGAGAGGAACTCCTTTGAACTAATTACAAATCCCAAACAGATTCTCTATGTGGCTACACTGATAAAACTACAGATAGATGTTCTACTCGTGAGATGTTGCAGATGTGCTTTTGATAAAGGATGGTCACACTGATATTTTCCAGGATTGTTTTGACTCATCACCACCAACACTTATACATGGAGGTATTGGCAAACTGTTACTTTGGATGATGCTGTATTCAGTCATACAGGTTGGCCATTGAACCAGGGGGCATAGAGTGGGTATCATAAGTATTCATACCCCTTGACTTTTTCCACATTTTGTTGTGTTACAAAGTGGGTTTAATTGTCTTTTTTTTGTCAACAATCTACTCAAAATAATATGTTATTGTGGAAGAAAAATTCAAACATTTGTAAAAAAAATACAGTAATATATCTTGATTAGATAAATATTCAACCCCCTGAGTCAGTACATGTTAGAAGCACCTTTGGCTGCAATTACAACTGTGAGTCTTTCTGGGTAAATCTCTAAGAACTTTGCATACCTGGATTGTACAATATTTGCACATTATTCTTCTTAAAATTATTCAATTTGCAAGTCTTGCCATAGATTTTCAAGACGATTTAAGTCAAAACTGTAACGAGGCCACACAGTAACATTCAATGTAATCTTGGTAAGCAACTCCAGTGTATATTTTGGCCTTGTGTTTTAGGTTTTTGTCCTGTGAAAGTTGAATTTGTCTCCCAGTGTCTGTTGGAATGCAGACTGAACCAGGTTTTTGATAGAGGAATTCAATTCCTATATGTTTAATACCCAATTAAATTAATACACTCAGCCCATTTCTAAGGATTTGTAACAAACTTATTTGCATAAAATGGGCGGAGACCAGTCTCAAAATCAAGCACTAGCGTTTATTCTCGAGAGTACTGAACATGATACAATTTACAACAGGTTATAAACTGAAAATGACGTCATTAGGTTTCAAACTGTCCTGTCCCTCCTCCACTCCGGTACAAAGACAGTATAGTTCTCAAGCCTTCCTACATCGTCTCTCACCAATTTAGATAATTTATGACCAAGCCAAGGTCTTCCTGTGTAGATAAGCATTCTAGCCAGTCTGACGATAAATTCATTCGTTTCTACCATGGAACAGACAGTCATTGTTCTAATTCTTGATTATAATTACACACATTATTTTCAGTACTAGGATTAAAAGAAAATTCATACATCTATACAGTAACATAATAGTATTCTGATTAGTCAGTCCTGATTGAAATGTATACATAATTAGCCATTATTGATTTAAAAAAATCCCTTAACATATCCACCCAATGATTAAATATTATACATCCAATCACACATCCAGTTTTATTAAAATATTAAAAAGCATACATCTATTTTTATTAGAAATATATCTTGTTATCAAAAATACCTTCTAACATAAACCAATACTTGCATTCACCCTGACTGTTTTTAGGCCTACATCAGAATCATAACTCTTCTTATCAGGATTTTCGTTACAATCTTCATCGAAACAAGATACAACCTAACATCTCTAAATATCAAAATGGTCTAATCAAGACTTATGTTCCTCGCATATGAAGAATCCGGATTCATTCATCTATTTAGGTTTGAGGCATGTATTCATCATTCCACTGGTCAGATCTTGGAATCAGTCCGTACCGCACCATCTGTTTTCTCATTGATTTCTGAGTCCTGGAAATGAGACCTCATACAGAGGGAATTAGACTATAGCTACACAAAACTAAAACAGTCACACAGGTGAAGGTAGCCCATAACACAGTGATCATAACATTTTTCCATTTTCCAAACATACTATCAAACCAATTAGTCAGAGAAGTATCCACCCCAGAGTTTTCTGCCAACTCGTGAGCCAGGGTGGTCAAACCAGCTAAGGCTTTGGTCACTGATTAGTCCGGAGCTGTGCCATCGGGGAACAAACCACCTCCACCCACTCTCACCCTTTCCAGCCAACAAACATATCCAATACTATCCTATGTAAATTATATTGTTAAAAGATCCAGACGGAGCACTCTCTCTCTCTCTCTTCTACCTGGCTCTAGGTCTTTGTGTTTGATAAGGGGAAAGGCATGCCTAACTGCACTAGTTGCACAACTACCGGTCCAATCGGTAGGCGGGTTGGCCCCAGTCTCACACCTCCACAAACCACCAGACATCCGTTCTAGGCCTTTTATCTTACTAAAGTCCTCAGACCCAGTCAGGTCCCTCATTGTCTTGTCAGCTGTAACATTCTCTGTCCTATTGCATGTTCTTACTTCCCCTATGTCCCATCCGTTTGTGATGTAGCGAGCCATACATTAATAATGTCCTCCTGTAACTGTGAAAGGGGGAAGCCTGGATGCGATGGACATATCGAAGGGAAGGGAAACCTAAAATAATGCAGATCAATGCAACTGTCATCGTCTGGCTTCTCCGGCCTTCAAGAACAGCTTTACCATGCAGGCCATTCCCCTGGGTAAATCAATTCCATCAAATGGAAAGTGGATGGCAGTCAGCTGAGGTTTGGCTGTGGCGCAGGCATAACATTCTTGTTTAGCTACTGATCTGGCTGTATAGTGGATCCAAAGGTTAGAATCCCCATAACCAGTTTCTACCTCAATCACTTCCTTCAGATCTTTCGTCTTCACTATCTTCACCGGCCCTTGGCTCTGGACTACTCTGCTGTCAGTGTCTGTTGTGTCAGGTGCTCTGCTTGTATTCCTGCTGACAATAGAGTTACCACCTGGCCTAACCTCCTCTACCCGGAACCGTACTAGGGGGTCGACCGAAAACTGGTCAAATCCAACATACCATAACCCTAGATCCTCTTTCATTACTTTTTTAAGGATAAGGCGTATCTCCAGATTACAGTCAAAAACTCTCACCTTCACTATACTACACCTCCTTCCATACTAGGTGAGTGAATTCATATAGCCCTCTCTCTCCGTATGAGCTATGACCTGTGTCCACGATCAACATGGGGACCTGCACTGATATATACCATAATGGCTCAGAGTAGTAGACTGCCATGTAGTTAGAGACCCCATTTGGTCTACATAAAACTCCATTGAGACATCCTTCCCAACCTCTACTCTAACTTCCTGTCTACCCAGATCTAGGGATCTCTTATGCTTGTTTGTAACAAAATCCTCATCGTCTAAACCATGGGTCAAATTACCACTCTCCGCATACTCAGGTGGGACGTGGTGTATCAGGAATATGGCTCCCACGATAAGACAGCACTCCGGTGAAGCCCAACCCTTTTCCCGAAAAACATATCAGCAGCAAGAGGCCAAGACACACTTTCACTTCTATGAACGCTCACAGCAGGGAAAGGTTGGGTAAAAGGGAAGTCTTCAGTAGGAGTGTAACCCCCGTATCCTGTTGATTACGGTTCTGCTCCTACCCCTATGATTGTTCGTCAGTGTCAGAGTGTCCTACCCTCTTACAATGTGTGATATGCACCCAAGTTGCTCTTTCAGCTATCCTCCTCGCGTAGGCAGTCACCAGGAGTACTTGGTATGGCCCCACCCACTGTGCTGCTTCCTGTCTATTCTCCTCTGGGACTGGATTGAGTGAATCACCTTATCCTGTAGTTCACCTGTAGTGCATAAATCTTGGACATACAGGTTTGGTTAACAAACAGTTTCTCATACGTTCTATCTGATTATATCTTTAACTTCTATGCCTACTTGTTAGCTAAAAAATATTATTAGTTTGAGATACCTTATCTACCGTAATTTACCATCCCTAAGAACTGCAACTTATTTATTTTCATAAATAATTTTAATGCTTATAAAATCGCCTTTTCTATCATGTATTTTCCTGCCCTATTGGGTTAAAACGGTGTCCTGTCCAAACCTCAAAGGACCATCCTCCCCCATTTATTATCGATGATTAATGTGATTTCTGTTCCTGTTGCAGTACTATAAACTCCATTATAATTAATTTACCTTAAAAACCAGTATCACTCATGACCACAAATTCATTATTCAAATGGCTCCCCCCTGTGGCTGATCAGACCAACTGGGAGAGCCATGAAAACTGGTCAAAGGTTACACCACCCCTTTACATTCGTGTTCTATATCATATTAGACATATTAAAGAACCCTTTATCTTAAAATAATAATAATTCACTTGTCTAATTAAAACTCAGAAAATAAAAGCAGAAAAAGTTCTGCTTTAAATTCTATCGAAAAAGTAAAACCAACCGAACTTCCCAACTTTCTATACCCCAAAATGTAAACGTACCATGTTCTTTGCTAAATTTATATCGTATGTCAGTCGATTCATAAAAAATATAACATCCTGATGGCACTAAACGTTATCGTATCTCTCTGTTATTCCTTAGAATTCATCCGGTTTAGGTGACTTTCTCTTCTATGATACATTTATTTAAATACGACTCCCGTCTCAATACATTATTCCAGCAGATCATTTTGGGCAACACAACATATTACATCGAAATTGCCTCGCCATTATTCTCTCAATTCAACCTAAACAACCTTGTAAAAAGTTCACTAGCGACCGTATTTTTCCAGGCAAAACATACAAATGGTTGAATTACAATCTAAAATCATTTTTGTCTATCAGTGCCAAGGCAGAGATACGAATCTCAGTCTCCCACGTTGTAGGCAACAACTTTACCACTGAACCACCAACACAATTACAATAATTGAGTTTCCTCGCAAATAACTGTGTTGGATTTGTCCCAAACACAACGCTTTGTTTTCAGGACATAAAGTTAATTTCTTTGGCAATATTAAAAAAAAAAGAGTTTCACTTTAGTGCCTTATTGCAAACAGGATGCATGTTTTGGAATGTATTTTATTCTGTACAGGCTTCTAGTTAATTATTTGTGTGATTTTTTTAAATGTATTTATTTATCAGGGTGTGATGCAGCACCCCTACTTCCAACAGCTATGATATATTTGTAGTGACTGGGTGTATTAATACAGCATCCAAAGTGTAATTAATAACTTAACCATGCTCAAAGGGATATTCAATATCTGCTTTTGTTTTACCCATCTACCAATAGGTGCCCTTCTTTGTGAGGCATTGGAAAACCTCTCTGGTCTTTGTGGTTGAATCTGTGTTTGAAATTCACTGCTCAACTGAGAGATTGTTTGTATGTGTGGGGTACAGGGATGAGGTAGTTATTCAAAAATAATGTTAAACACTATTATTGAGTCCATGCAACTTATTATGTGACTTGTTAAGCCTAAATTTACTCCTGAACGTTATGCTTGCCTAAACAAAGGGGGTGAATACTTATGCAACAACTAGATTTTAGTTATTTAATTTGTAAACATTTGTAAAATTGTATTTTCACTTTGACATTATAGAGTATCTTGTGTAGATCACCATTACATCTATTTCAATCCCACTTTGAAACACAACAACATTTAAAAAATCTAAAGGGGATGAATACTTATGATACCCACTGTAGGTCTGCAGAGGAAATATACATTATTCTACCAAATTCCTTTGACCATGTTCATACTGTACTGTGTGTAGATCTGTTCACAGTATCTGGCTCTATTTACTGCTGGTCTCTGCTGCCTCCCTGTGGAAGTTGTACTGATGTGTTTTAGATCTACAAATTTTTAGATGCATTCAAGGTTCTAGGTTGGTTCATATTCAATAAATTGGGAGTTGTACATCAGTTAAGACACAGGGACTGAATGCCTTTGACTATTTATTGAGGATCGGGATGCTGATTGGAGTAATTCATTAAGGAAGGGTTGATAACAAAAGGGATTGCAGAAATTAGGATGAACATGAATCAGATGTAATCAGATGTATGCTGATTGGCGAGGGAAAGCGATTGGTTGGAAATGGAGGTTGTCAAAGGATGAGTCTTATTTCATGGCCCTCACAATATTCTAATTTTCTCTTCTCCCTCTTTGCCATTTTCGCCTCCTGCTTTTTTTCTTTTAATTGTTGCTTCCTTGTTTTCTTCTGCCTCTTCCTTCTTCTCATTCAATCGTTTTTTTCTCCTCAGCTCTCTTTTTTGCCTCCTACTGCACTTGCTTCTTTTCCTCCTCTTTTTCCCACACTATCCTTATCTTATATTTTCTCCCTCTCTTTATCCCTCATTCTCTGTTTCTCCCAACACCTTTTCTCCTCCTTTCCCATTATCACCTGTTCTGTCTTTTTACCCTTTCTTCCATGCTTTTGCCTTCTGCTGCAATTTCTTGAGGATCTGCTGTTTGTTCTTTAACTCCTGTTCTATGAATTGTCTTTGTTGTTTAACACCAGTCTCTCCTCCTCATCACCCTCATTATCACTCAGAAGTTTTCTCCCTCTCCTTCTTCTCTTTTTTTCTCACTCTCCTTTAGGTTCTCCTTTCCCTTCCTCCTCACTTCCTATGTTTCACAAGGGACAGGACTGCCCCCACTCCTACATCAGACGCATTGGCCTCTATTACGAACTGACGGGAAGGTTGAACCAGGATGGGAACAGTGGTGAAGCGATGTTTTAGGCCCGCTCAGCAGCAGAGGACCATGTGAACAAAACCTTGGGAGAGGGGAGTGCTGACAAGGGGGAAGCCAGGGTGCTGTAACCCCGGATAAAGCGCCGATAGAAGTTGGCAAACCCCAGGAATCGTTGCAGCTGCACCCTGGACGAAGGCTGGGGCCAGTCCACCACCACTCTCCCCTCCCCGTGATCCATCTGGACACTCCCAGCAGAGATGATGCACCCCTGAAAGGGGATGGTGGAGCGATGGAACTCGCACTTCTTTGCCTTAACAAACAGCTGGTTCTCCAGGAGTTGTTGAAGAACCTGTCGGACTAGGAGCACATGTTCTTGGGGGGAGCGGGAGAAGACGAGGATGTCATCAATGTAGACAAAGATGAACCAGTTCAACATGTCGCGGAGAACATCATTTACCAGAGCCTGTAACACAACAGGGGCGTTGATGAGGCCAAATGGCATGACCAAATACTCGTAGTGGTCGCTGTCCGTGTTGAAGGTGGTCACTCATCCCCCTCCCGGGTTTGCTGGGTCAGTCATGGCTAGTTTGTACTAACACGTTTGAAGGTAAGACCCAGGTGAAGACAATGTCGAAATAACAAAAGTTTATTAAATCGAACACGGGCAGTCAAAGGTAAGGACGGCAGGCAGGCTCAGAGTCAGGTCAGGCAGAGGTCAGTAATCCAGAGTAGCGGGGCAAAGGTACAGGCCTGCAGACAGGATCAGGACAGGCAGAAAGGTCAAAACTAAAAAAACAACAACTAGAAAACAGGCACTATAGACAGGACAGGAGCAAGGGGAAAAATGCTATAAATACACAGGGGATAATGGGCGACACCTGGAGGAGGGTGGAGACATTCACAAAGACAGGTGAAAAAAGATCAGGGTGTGACACCTTGCTGCTATTCCATGTTGGAGAATCTTGAACATGGCTGTCTCCATCTTCTGGTTGAGCTCTGTCAGCTTCTGGTAGAACTCAGAAAGCACATTTCAAAATTCCAGAGGTGAATTGACAAATATTTTCTAATATACACTACCGGTCAAAAGTTTTAGAACACCTACTCATTCAAGGGTTTTTCTTTATTTTGACTATTTTCTACATTGTAGATGTAGAATAATAGTGAAGACATCAAAACTATGAAACAACACATATGGAATCATGTAGTAACCAAAAAAGTGTTAAGCAAATCTAAATATATTTTATATTTGAGATTCTTAAAATAGCCACCCTTTGCCTTGATGACAGCTTTGCACACTCTTGGCATTCTCTGAACCAGCTTCATGAGCTAGTCACCTGTAAGATTGCGCCGAAGACGTTGGTTGACGTTTTACATGCCCATAATCAATTGTGCTATTTTGTTTGTTTCTTTGCATTGTTTGTAACTTATTTTGCACATAATGTTGCTGCTACCGTCTCTTATGACCGAAAATAACTTCTGGACATCAGAACTGGGATTACTCACCACGGACTGGAAGAAGCTTTTTCCTTTAACGAGTCCGACGATAAAAATATACTGCTTTCCTGGCCCAGATCCCCGTAATTTGTGTGAATAAAAGGCAGATGAAAAGAGGATGCATACCAGGCTTCCTTTTGAGAATCCGTAGGCGAGGGAGTAAACTCCCACTGCCATCAATTCTACTTGCTAACATGCAACATGGAAAATAAAATTGATGATCTACAGTGAAGCATGGTGGTGGCAGCATCATGCTGTGGGGATGTTTTTCATCGGCAGGGACTGGGAAACTGGTCAGAATTTAAGGAATGATGGATGGCGCTAAATACAGGGAAATTCTTGAGGGAAACCTGTTTCAGTCTTCCAGAGATTTGAGACTGGGATGGAGGTTCACCTTCCAGCAGGACAATGACCTTAAGCATACTGCTAAAGCAACACTTGAGTGGTTTAAGGGGAAACATTTAAATGTCTTGAAATGGCCTAGTCAAAGCCCAGACCTCAATCCAATTGAGAATCTGTGGTATGACTTAAAGATATCTGTACACCAGTGGAACCCATCCAATTTGAAGGAGCTGGAGCAGTTTTGTCTAGAAGAATGGGCAAAAATCCCAGTGGCTAGATGTGCCAAGCTTATAGAGACATAACCCAAGAGACTTGCAGCTGTAATTGCCGCAAAAGGTGGCTCTACAAAGTATTGACTTTGGGGGGGATGAATAGTTATGCGTGCACAAATGTTCTGTTTTTTTATTTTTTATTCCAAGTTGTAAGGCAACAAAATAGGAAAAATGCCAAAGGGGGTGAATACTTTCGCAAGCCACTGTAGCTACCTTTTTAAAAAGGTCAGTCATGATCATTAATGAGAAACTGACTAAACTGCCTTTCGTTGATTATATAGAACACATTTAATTGTGAAATAAATCAATTATATCTATTAAAATTCTTTAATAATATATATGTATGTTATTTATTTGACATTTTGCAAGATAAAATCTCTTGAGATGCACCATTTCATTTTCAAGAGTGTAAAAATAAAATAATACTCAGTAACAAAAATAATGGCAACTACTATCTTATAATAGTAACAATTAAATTATATATATAAAAAAGCATACATTAAGAGCATAATAAAGTAATTTTTGTACAACTACTAATAGGCCTACAGCTAATAAAAACTACTGCTACAATTACTAATACAACTAATACAAAACATGTACCTATAATATATACTGTACATATATACTTACTTACAAATATCTTCACATGGTGATGTTTCTACTAAAAAACAGAAACAGTTTTTTCTTAAAATTAACAATTCACTGTGTGATTTTCAAGCCTGGATTTTAATAGGTAAATGATTGAATCAGTTGGGCCTTTGTAACTGTGAGAATTTACTCCAACCTCCTAATGTAGGGTGGCTTGGGGTTAAATGCCCCACTCCTGTAATTCTCACAGA
This sequence comes from Oncorhynchus mykiss, assembly GCF_057628025.1. NCBI lineage: Eukaryota > Metazoa > Chordata > Actinopteri > Salmoniformes > Salmonidae > Oncorhynchus > Oncorhynchus mykiss. The sequence continues at coordinate 57,640,825 of NC_143030.1, forward strand.
AACCAGTTTATGTCATTGTTTTTTTAAACAGATGCAACTAGTTTTGCTCAACAAAAAAATGTAATCTGTCTCATCCCAACTTTTTAAGTTACGTCAACAAAACTATTTTGAAGTACAAATCCCCCCTTGAGATAATTGAGACGTGGATTGTGTATGTGTGCCATGGGCAAGCCAAAATATTTAAGTGCTTTTGGACACAGTATGGTAGTCGGTGCCAGGTGGACTGGTTTGAGTATGTCAAGAACTGCAACGCTGCTGGGTTTTTCACGCTCAACAGTTTCCCATGTGTATCAAGAATGGTCCACCACCCAAAGGACATCCAGCCAACTTACTTTTAGTGTTGAAGCATCATCCAGACAGTTTTTTTTAGTCAGAGTTCCATTCCTGATATTTATTTGGCAGGCTTAGGTGCTTGCATTAGCCACATAGTGGTAGTGGCCAGACTCACCCAAAGACGTGCTTCAAAAAATCTCCACATAAAATTCTAAAGACTATTAAGTTTTCAGGGAGGCTGTAGAAAAATCTGATATTGTTTTTTTCTGCAAACTTTTGCAATTGTGCTTTTAAAGAAAATGGACTAGCTACTTCAGTCGTAGTTTGTTGCATGCAAAGATTTTTATAACTAACCCAAGATAGACCAGAGTCTGTCGTTTCCAATGGGTGCAAATTAATAATAGTTGGCAGAACAAGCAAGGACGTGGGCAGAGCCAAGCATGAGTTAGTGAGATCCTATTGGCGCGTTCTAGCATTTATTTGCATATTTCCGTTAAGAAAAGTCTACTCTGTGAAGTGCGCTTGTGCAATAACTAAATTTGCACTCCTTCTAAACAATGCCATTTTTTAAAACTTTGGCAAAGGTTAAAGTCTACAAAACCCTGTCCACTCTGTTGTTACAGATTATAGTTTTGGAAACAGAAAACCGTATGGAGGTCAAATATTTCATAGATGAGAAAATTTTAAGAATGTCAACCAAAATCTATCATCTCCCACTGGGCTTCCTTTCATCACCATATTTGGCAGTGAATGGAAATGCCAACTGGATACTTCACATTTATATGTCCAGTGAAATATCTGTCTCATTGTTCTAGTTGGCCTAGATGTCACTAGCTTGGACAGGGATAAGATTACAGAAAGCCTAGATGACAAAGAAGCTACACGTAACCTTTAGTTAACTAGGAAAGTCAGTTAAGAACAAATTATTATTTACAATGACGACCTACCCCAGCCAAACCCAGCTGGGCCAACTGTGCGCTGCCTTATGGGACTCCCAATCATGGCTGGATGTGATACAGCCTGGATTCAAACCAGGGACTGTAGTGGCACCTCTTGCGCTGAGATGCAGTGCCTTAGACCACTGCGCCACCCGGGAGCCCATAGGTTGTTGGATTGCTAAAGTAGTAGTGTAGAACATGTTTATATGTTCATTTACTTATGCAAAAGTGTCTTTTTTATTAGTTGTACTGTATGTGTGTTTACTTTTATAACCTTTATTACAAATCAATTGTCTACAAAACATACTGTACTTGCACAGTGTTACCTTTATTTGGGAACATGCTTATGTGTCATAAAATTATTTGGGAAAAATGTTAAAGAACAAGTAACTTTATGTTGTTCACATAGTCAAAGGCACTTATACACCTTGTATTTACATGGTTATAGCCATAGACATGTTGTGTAATACATCTTGGCGTCATTACGTATTCAGTCTTTATACATTCTTGAAAATCAAGTGGTACAGAGAAGCAGGTGCGTGTCACACCCTGATCTGTTCCACCTGTCTTTGTGCTCGTCTCCACCCCCATCCAGGTGTCGACCATCTTCCCCATTATCCCCAGTGTATTTATACATGTGTTCTCTGTCTGTTGCCAGTTCGTTATGTTTCGTCAAACCTACCAGCATTTTTCCTGTGCTCCTGTCTTGCTCTAGTTCCTGTTTTCCTGGTTTTGACCATTTTGCCTGAGCCTATCTGCCATTCTGTACCTTGTCACACCACCCTGGATTACTGACGTCTGCCTGTCCTGACCCTGAGCCTGCTTGCCGTTCTGTACCATTCGGACTCTGCTCTGGATTACTGACCTCTGCCTGCCCTTGACCTGTGGTCCATTGGCAGCTAACAAAATGAGCACATAGAACTCAGAGATAGGATAGGACCAATGCAGCAGTAGGCCTATGACTTGCAGCAGTAGGCCTATGACTTCCATCGTTAACTAAGTAAAAATAAATAGGCCTATAGCCGACAAATAAAAATGCACATTTATCTCTCTACTCCGCCTGTCTGCCTCCCTTTATTTCTTTCTGTCTTGACTTGAGCTATCACTAGTGAAGTCCAACATTGTATCAAATCATCAACTGGGTCCGGCCAGAAGCTGTCGCTAGCGAACTTGAAACATTGTATTAAATAGCCTATTCCGGACCCTCAGAGTTTCCCGTGCCAGTGAGCTGGGTACAGACAGCTTTACTGGATATATAGGATCATCAGATCATTATATTTTGCCCTTTCACACCAAGGCTTGGTGATTATCAAGTCCGGGTATGTTGGAAATATTTTTCAAATACTGAGGAATATTGAATTTCTGTTGCACACATATCCAGATGATTGCTGCATATCATTTTGCGCAATAACACTGTTGGCATGATCAAGGCATAATCAATCTTTCTGTTGGTGGGTGTCTCGGTCAAGACGGAACACTGGTGTATAGCCCTGGTGTATAGCCTGCAAAGACATGAGATGGCTGTAGAGTTTATTGTGGGGACGTTTTAAAGCACATAGTCAGGCCACTACCACTAAATGGCTCATGCAAGCAATTAAGCCAGCCAAACAAATTTCAGGAATGGAACTCTGACCAAAACAACTATTTGGATGATGCTTCAACACTAAAAACAAGTGGAAAATTAGGTCTAACAGTGTGCAGTGCCATTTTGTTTCGAAATTTGATCAATTGAAAATACGATACCAAGACTACAGCTTTTAAGAGTCAATTACTCAAAAATGCCAAAAGAAAACGTATAAAATGTGCACAATGTTGTGTGGAATTTGTAAATGGTGCTGTTGTTGAAATATAGTCCATTAAATACTGACAAACTATTAGAAACTTGTTTTGTTCAGTGCTGCTTTTGACATTATCGATCATGGTCTGCTGCTAGAAAAATGTGTTATGGCTTTACACCACCTGCTATATTGTGGATAAAGAGTTACCTGTCTAATAGAACACAGAGGGTGTTCTTTAATCGAGGCCTTTACAACATAATCCAGGTAGAATCAGGAATTCTAGTAAAGCCAGTGTGTCTATGTATGCAGATGACTCAACACAATACACGTCAGCTACTACAGCAACTGAAATGACTACAACACTTAACAAAGAGCTGCAGTTAGTTTCAGAATGGATGGCAAGGAATAAGTTAGTCCTAAATATTTCAAAAACTAAAAGCAGTGTATTTGGGACAAATCATTCACTAAACCCTAAACCTCAACTAAATCTTGTAGTTAATAATGTGGCAATTGAGCAAGTTGAGGTGACTAAACTGCTTGGAGTAACCCTGGACTGTAAACGGTCATGGTCAAAAAATATGGATACAACAGGAGCTAAGATGGGGAGAAGTATGTCCTTAATAAAGCACTCCTCTACCTTCTTAACAGCGCTATCAACAAGGCAGGTCCTACAGGCTCTAATTTTGTCGCACGTGGACTACTGTTCAGTTGTGTGGTCAGGTGCCACAAAGAGGGACTTAGGAACATTGCAATTGGCTCCGAACGGGGCAGCACGGCTGGCACTTGGAGGTACACAGAGAGCAAACAATAATATGCATGTCAATCTCTCCTGACTCAAAGTAGAGCAGAGATTGACTTCATCACTACTTGTATTTATGAGAGGTATTGACATGTTGAAAGCACCAAGCTGTCTGTTTAAGCAACTAGCACACAGCTCAGACACCCATGCATACCCCACAAGACATGCCACCAGAGGCCCCTTCACAGTCCCCAAGTCCAGAACAGACTATGGCAGGTGCACAGTACTACATACAGCCATGACTACATGGAACTCTATTCCACATCAAGTAACTGATGCAATCAGTATAATCAGATTTTTTTTAAACAGATAAAGATACACCTTATGGAAGAGTGAGGACTGTGAAGCAACACAAACATAGGCACAGACACATGCAGGCACACATAACATATGCACTATACACACACGTACACATGGATTTTGTTTTGTAGATATGTTGTAGTGGAGTATAGACCTGAGGGCACACACTTACATTGTGAATTCTGTAATGAATGTATTGTAATGTTTTTAAAATTGTTTAACTGCCTTAATTTTACCAGACCCCAGGATGAGTAGCTGCTGCCTTGGCAATCAAAATTCAGTATCCCTATAGCTTTAAAAAATGTTGCTTGACCTCTAGCTTCCTATATTCACCTGAACCTAAATTGTTTAATACCATTATGCTTCTCACACATGTTGCTCTCAGAACCACATCACCAATGCTACAAATTAAAATCAATACAGTTCTCATTAAGAGGTACTCACCACCTTGCAGATTCAGAACATCATTGGAGAGTGTATTAACCTTGAGTCATAATGATTTTATGAGTGAAACTGTGTTCTATGCTTGCAGCCTGGACCACTGATGTCATATATGCACCCTTATTGTGACACAGTACACAGTAAAGGGGAGGAGTCAGTCAACATCCAGAACATTGATACTGCTCCAATCTACATTATCCATGGAAAAATAATAAATCAGTTTTATAAAACATACTTGTAATTTGAGAAGATCATTGGCCAAAATATTTCCCAAATTATCACAGAAAATAATAGTGCAGCCTACCAGAATGTAACGTTATCTTGTATCAGCTATTGAAGATATCTATTGATTCAGTCATTGACATACTGTACTTAATCAAAAAGTAAAAAAATATACATTTAAAATAAGATATTTCAAAATATTAATGAAATCAAATACTGTAAAGATGTTCATTTATTGCCACATTACATGTCATACAAGACAGAGTGCTTCACAATCATTCATAAGCAAATCTCCCAAATTAAGTATTTCTTTAAACCTGATCAATAATACTGGAACTGTCATTAACCAGATAAAATATAAATTCATTACAAGTCACCTAAACTTTTTCAGTATTGTTCACAAAACATTTAATTCTGTTTACAATGATGTTTCTCTCTTCCCTTTCTTCTTTGGCTGTAATCAGAGAAATTCAACACAAAACAAACTCAGAGGCCAAGATGTACTGCATGGTCAATGTCAACATCATCCCTCATTCACCAGCATAGAAAGAGACACTGTATTGACTCTACAGAGGAAACTATGTACACCAATATCCTCATAGTCAACCACAACCCTGAACACATTCACACACACCCTATCGCAGGCACTATACATTTGCAAAGAAACTAAAGGGTATATGAAAGTCATCCAATGTGATTGAGATTGATTCTGTGTGCAAAACATTGTCAACCGCTGCTTTATTTGGCTATGCTCTGTCTATATAGTAAGTGTATTTAGAGCTGGCACTAGAGTGACCGGCTCCGAGAGGTTCTGGTCAGGTGTTCCTTTGCTCTGAAGAACCTTCTGTCGATGCCTTTCCTCTTGTCGCTTTTTCTTCACCAAGTGTTGCTGCTCTTTCCTCTGCTTGTTTGAAGCCTGAGAGAGGGGTTGAAAATCAGGGGGTCAAGATGAAAAGGGGGAGACTTCATGTCCGTTCTGAATTCAATTGAGAAATGCAGGTCTATTTAATCTGAAACTTGAATTGAAATAGTCGCACAGACTCAGAATACTGATACAGAACTGGGATTTGAGTGCAGAGCCGTCGTATAGCAATAACACTCTCCGACACGACACATATACTATTACAACTCCCCACATGAGACCAGGGTTCAATCCATGTGTTCACCTTTCCCACTGTTTCTCCAACTTGCCTGTCTCCCCATCTAATTTCCTTACTGTCTGAATAGAATGTGTTAAATTACAAAATAATATATATTTTTAAATAATTAGAATTTGAGCATCTTACCTTGGATTTGTGTAGGTTGCCTCCATCAGGTGGAAGTTTGTGATCACTGCATTCTGTCGCTGCCTCTCTACACGCAGAGCATGATCCCGAGGCACACTGGCCGTGACACACTTGGGCTGATAGCTCAGAATCCAACAGCCACCCAGCGTTGATTGTGGCGACACTCAGCTGAAACAGATTCTCCTCTTCACCTGAGAGACATAGCACACAAAACATATATATATCAGATGCTCCTGTTGATCATTATCAAGAGGTTTTTGGTTGGTAGCTCCCTCTAAAAGATGGAAATCCCCAAAACAGCCAATAAACATCAGTTGTATTTATTAGCAATGTTTATTATAAGAGGTAGGCTAAGACTGCAGACAAATTAAAGTTTGATAGGGAGTTGGGGTTAGAAAAGGACCCCAAACAGCTAGTAGACACTGATAATCAGAATGCACTGGGGGAGAAGACACTCACAGTTCGGGCCCATGTTCTTCAGGGAATTTAGGATCACATTGTCCTCCTCTGAGGAGGTGGGCGAGGGGGCTTTCCGTCTGTCTGTCTGGCTGTCACCAAACTCACGCTGCCCACTCGAATTATGTAGATTCTGAAGGGACAAGAGTGGGGTGGGGGGGGGGGGGGGGGGGTAAAGGAAATTGTGAGAATAGGACTAATCCAAAGGTCAAAATATTTAGTAGTGTGTTTTAGTTGAAAGGGTCGTTTTCGTACCTCTATACGCAGCTGAGCAGGGCTCTCAGAGTTGTCACCGAATGGTCTTACACTGTCATAATGGTCTCCATAGCGATAGGCAATGTGTAACTCTCGGCCAACCAGCTTCTCAGAGCCATTTATCTGAATTGAGGAAACATAATGAGTAGGAACTATCAATAGGGGTATTTTGTACATTCTGTTTCATTAGAAGAGGACTTCAGTTTAAAAAACAGTAGTGTGCCAGAATGTAGTCTCGTGGTAGGACCATATATACCACCTCGCAACAGGGGATTCATGCCTCTCCTCGCTGACTTTTTCATTTATACCCTTCTATTTTGTACTACGCCCTTATTTACTTTCCTATTGTTCTTTCAGAAAAAAAATATAATAAACTAAAAAAATAGGCTTACTTAATGAGATTGTTTTTAAAGGAGATCCCAAACAAAGTCAAATAAAGTGCTTACCCAATTGTGCATTGCTATACCCTTTATACAGCTTAATATCTCTAGCCAAAAGTAGTAAACTATATGGGCAATAGGGTGTCATTGAGGTTACTACCTCCCACAGTGGGGTGTTGAGCTGATGAATGACCACTTTAAGCTGTTGGCTGCGGGCGAACGCCACGATGGCATCATTGCCAGCAAAAGTGCCAGGCTGGGAGAGGTTTGACACTGAGAGGAAGAGAACAACATAACAACAGAGAAAAACATTAGTGACAAGACCTTTAAAGACAATATTTAGGTTGACTTGCATGCTATCAGAAACTTGGGCAGCCAACAACATTTTCACATGCAAATAGTATTTGGTTTCTATCATATTGGGCCATTTCCTTACAATGCTGTGTGAAGGGCACATCATCCTCCACAAAGGGCTCAAAGTCCTGCCGGTGTGACATCATGTACTGCACAGTCTCCTGGCGCAGGCGCAGGTGTCCCCGAGAGTGTCCCTCCAACTGGTCACCCAGAGCCCGGAACAGGCAATTACTACAGGACGGACACAGTATTAGTCAACGTTATAACATACATTTAGAACAGCACTTTGGTGGCATTCCAGGCTGACTACATTTCAGACTTTGCATTGCATCAACCAATGATTGCATGCCACATTATCAATTACAGTCTGGAATCAGAATGCTATATCATATGATATGTGGTTAGCTGATATGTTAAATACCTATTGCGTTGTGAGGTCTGGCAAGTGTCTGCAATGTAGTCAGCCTGGAACGTGGTCCTTCTCTCTCTGAATCTTACCCATCTCCAGGCACCTCTCTCAGTTTGAGCCCCAGCGCATGGAGCTGGTTGGAGAAGCTGACGAACTCCTCTCCATCATCCCTGTCCTGGGGGCGGTTCTTACGGTCCTTTGCGATTGCCCTGCGCGCGGACCGCTCATCCCGCTTCCGCTCCGCGTCACACTTCCTGTTTCCCCCACGCACTGGCTTTCCTGTCTGCTTCCGAGACATGGCTGCCGGGCCTACAGACACAGATCTTTACAGATGCAGTAGATCTCTCCGTCATTCACTGGCACATGCAGTTGGGTTACTTCCACACAGGTGGAATCCTGTGTTTCAGAAAGAGGAGGGAAAGAATAGAGACGAGAGTTTGAATGCAACTTAGAAAATGAGCAACAACGTGTAACAACTTAGTTACTTCCACATTTCACATACACTAACTGGGATAGTAGCCAGCTACAAAAAGATGGTTCATATTAGCTAGTTACAGTCAGTTGATACGTGGCATAGCAGGCAATTGCAATTCCAAATGGGTTAGCTAATTATGATGTAGCTGTCTAGCTCTCAAACTGTAGGCAGCATTCTGCCTTCTCCTAACTGTTTTCAGCCTTCTGCTTCGCCCACGACTGGCTCATGTGAACTACAATCCCAAAGCTGTTTTTTATTGTTCAGAAACGTCAACAATCATCGCTTGTGATATAGCTTTCGAAACATATGGCCTTTATATTTCATAAGCGAGAAACTATCCTTAAAATTAATATATATACTTACTGTAGCAGTTCTGCACAGAGCCATACATCTATGGGTGCCTCAATCCACAAAACTACACTTCTGATAAACTTCCTGAGTTATGCTTAGAATCAAGTGTTTGGAGCACACTAGATAGCTAATTAGCATGTCTTTTTTCATTAAACAAGCACTGTAACATGGAGATATGGTCATGTGGGAACACTGAGTTAACCCTAAGCCCTGTAAAAAGGAGTATCTATTTAACCTTTCCTTGTATTATTATTTTTCGCTGATATGAAAGATAAGATCCTTATGCTTCCAAAACCATTCCGCAAACGATGCGTTGGGCGGTTAAAAAAACTACTCGATAGAGAAGACGCCTTTATCCAATGACTTACACTATATATACAAAAGTATGTGGACACCCCTTGAAATTAGCGTATTCAACTATTTCAGACACACCTGTTGCTCGCAGCCATGCAATCTCCGTAGACAAACATCGGCAGTAGAATGGCCTTACTGAAGAGTTGAGTGACTTTCAAAGTGGCACCATCATAGGATGCCACGTTTCCAACAAGTCAGTACGTCAAATTTCTCCCCTCCTAGAGCTGCTCAGGTCAACTGTAAGTGCTGTTATTGTGAAGTGGAAACATCTAGGAGCAACAATGGCTCAGCTGCGAAGTGGTAAGCCACACAAGCTCACAGAACTGCCTCAGGAAGCAACGTCAGCACAAGAACTGTTCGTCGGGAGCTTCATGAAATGGGTTGCCATGGCCGAGCAGCTGCACACAAGCTTAAGATCACCATGCGTAAGGCCAAGCGTCGGCTGGAGTGGTGTAAATCTTGCTAACATTGGTCTCTGAAGCAGTCGACGCGTTCTCTGGAGTGACGAATTACGGTTCAACATCTGGCAGTCTGACAGACGAATCTGGCCCAAGGCATTATGCCAACTGTAAAGTTTGGTGGTGGAGGAGGAATAATGGTCTGGAGTGGTTTTTCATGGTTCGGGCTAGGCCCCTCAGTTTCAATGAAGGGAAATCTTAACGCTACAGCATACAATGACATTCTAGACAATTCTGTGCTTTCAACTTTGTGGAATCAGTTTGGGGAAGGCCCTTTCCTGTTTCCGCATGACAATGCCCCAGTGCACAAAGCGAGATCTGGTTTGCCAAGGTTTGGCGAGATCTGTGAGGAAACACTTGACTGGCATGCACAGAGCCCTGACCTCAACCCCATCGAACACCTTTGGGATGAATTGGAACACCAACTGCGAGCCAGGCCTAATCGCCCAACATCAGTGCCTGACCCCACTAATGCTCTTGTGGCTGATGGAAGCAAGTCCCCTCAGCAATGTTCCAAATCTATTTGAAAGCCTTCCCAGGAGAGTGGAGGCTGTTACAGCATCAAAAGGAGACCAACTCCATATTAATGCCCATGATATTGGAATGAGAGGTTTGAGGAGCAGGTGCCCACATACTTTTGGTCATGTAGTGTATGTGCAATGAAATGGAACTGAGTCATGATCAAGGACCTGTCATGCTAGCTAGCTGGTAGACCTGGCATCCTGGACAACAGCAACAGCTGACAGGGCATAGAGATCCTATTAAACTACTAATTATATTAGTATATATTATATTCTAATGCCTAATTCTGTGACGGGTTGATGTCGACAAGCTTGAGCGAGCCTACGGCTGCGTCAGTAGGCTGGACAATAGAACGAGTCTAAATTCACCCAAGGCTGAAAAACGGCAAAAGAACGTTGGCTAAACTGGAACACTAGCGCGAGGCCATAGCAAATTAATTGAATAGAACGTTCAGGAGGCGAACTGGTGCCACCGTGTTCAATAGAACTAATAGAAGCTGGTAGGGTGAAAAATGCACCAAAATAAGGCCTGTTTTTTCGTGATTACTTCAAGCAGCTGGGACATATGGTAATATTGTGAAACTGGGCTGCACGGCGGATGTAATGAACTAGTTATCAGAAAAAAAAGCGGTGTTAAACATTTCATGTGTTCAGCCTGACGTTAGTGGACTGGCCAATTGACGCGTTACCGTAGCTAGCTATAGCTAATTGCATTCGCTGATCAGCAACTAGCTAGCTTACGAGCAACTGTTATGTCAGCTGGATATGACTGCAAGAAAGCTAGGTTAGCCGACTTTTTAGCTAGGTAACTAGTTTGCAAACGTTAGCTGCTAATGCTACTGGATATGTTTGTTAGCCAGTTGGCTAGCTCCAGTCTCGTTCTCGCTGATTTCGAGTTAACCACAACAGTGAATACATGTCAAGCCATCAGAATACAACGAAGGTAACAAGTTACTCACATTCCACAGAGAACACCCGATGATACTCAACGAACGTCCTGTACTACGTTATTTTTACCTAAATAAGATCTGACTCATGAGCTTGTTTACATTTGCTGTTCAGCGCCACCATCTCCGAGTACGGAAGTGTGAGTGCATCAAATCATATCAACAGGTCGTTTTCAATAAAACGTCACAATACGTTTGATCTGGCTGCAAGTAGACCCCCAGCTCCACTAAAACCATTGACAAACTACTTGCCGTTTTCTAGGGATTGTTAAATACATGTTATAACTATTTGGTTTTAATATCGTCACCTATTGAGCATAATCAGCAACGACAAATGTCCGATTATTCAATGCAAAACAATTGCGCACATTTAGCTGTATCATCAGAGTTATACTGCAAGTAATTGCAAGCTTTTCATGATGAGTATAAACATCAATGATGCATAATAGAAAATGCCCGCACTGAAGATGTCTATATTGGTCTGTTAAAACAACTACTTTTGTGAAAATGTTTTTTACTAAATGTATTTGAGTATTTACCAGCATTTGTAATTTGAGTCTGATAATTATTTGTACTAAACAATTAATCTGATAATACTTGTGGAATATATAAAATATTTGCTTGATATGTTTTCCACTTCCTTTAAATATTTAGCAATTGAAACTTATTTATATGTGTTAACTGAAACGGTCTATTAAATTATTGTACATGTTAGTAGGTGCTCTTATCAAGAGCAATTTACAGTAGTAAGGCCTACATTTTAGTACTGGTCTCCCATGGGAATCAAACCCATAACCCTAGTGTTGCAAGCACCATGCTCTACCAACTGAGCCACATATCATCACAATCCACTTGATGTCTCAACGTACTCAGGTCTACAGGTACCAAACCTAGATGACCAGCCTATGTACAATAAGTGGTTTGTAAGGATGTTATAGTAATATTTTCCATGTTATTTGATCAAGAAATTATTTAATTTGATGTGGATGTTTTGTGTCTTTGTCCATCACTTTGCACCTTTGAGGATTGGGTTTTGTTCTTTCTGGATTCTATTAGAATGACAATAGCAGAGAAAGGGACAGGGCCACAACTCGTACAGTTCCAACTACTGAATCCTGCAGATGTCTATATTGGTCCGCTGATACTAGTAAAGGCCCAGTGCACTACTTTTGTGAAAATATATATTAATATTTATATTAATATATGTTTTAAATTATGATTTTCAGGGGGTGCTACAGCACCCTCAGCACCCCTACTTCCCGCGGCTATGTACCACGGTAAATGGTGGTGCTGCTGTTTGATAGGCAGAGCCCACAAAAGATGTGAAATTAACCTAAACCACTCATAGTTGTCAGGTATAGTTCACTTGTATTAAAAATCACTCAAATATCCAATTAATGGTGGCCTATATTAAGAGATATCATGAGGCTACCCTACATGTCTGAAATTACATGATCAGTTGATGTTGTATAACTGATGATAGAGCTAAATGTGTGCAATTGTTTTGCATGGAATAATCAGAAATGTGTAGGTCTGACTGCTCTTCAGGAGGTGATGATATTACAACCAAATAGTTAACATGTATTTGACAATCCCTTGAAAACAGCACACAGTTGTCAATGGTTTTAGAAAAGCTATGGGTCTCCTTGTTTCACAACAGAGAAATCGAACACTACAACTTTTTGTGACATTTTATTGAAAATGACCTATTCGTAAAACATTCAGCTAACAAAAAAAACCCTACTTCAACTGTATTGATAAATATGAATTACTTGATTTTCACTAAGCAAGAATGGTTTAGCTAATGTTGATGTAGAGAAATTGGGGATAGAGTGGGGCACAATAACAGGGAAAGACAACCCCTTGGCAATCATCTTTACAACAGTTGCATATCTTTGGTCATTGTGTAGGCTAGGCCTACTTATTAAAGTTGTGGTTAAGTTCAGATCAAGCTTTCTGTGCTATAAAACAACTTTGCATTTCTACCAACTGAGATATGAAAATTTAGTTGGTACATGACAGTCAACAGTCATCAAACAAACAAGCTCTGAATCATGTTAATGTCAGAAATTTGTGTGTTACAGTGTATGACTCAGGTTAAAGTGAAAATGTGTTATATTTTGATGCCCCACAATGCAGGCCCTAATTTCCAGTCCTCTCCTCCTTATGACAGATTGCAGTTGGAAAGAGTCTTGTGGAGGAGGAGTGGGTTGAGGAGGACAGAGAGTGTTTGCTGTGGAGAATACCATCAGACATTGTCACAGATGTAGCCTCAGGACCAAAAAGTGCATCAGCAGGCATTGGAAGGAAAGAAGACGGTCTATATAACAAACACATTCCAGTGTATACCTTCCCAGTTGTATTAGAGATTTGAATTAGAAACTAAAACTATGTGTTCTGGTTTACAAGCTAGGAATGTATTTCGTTGTGTATTTGTTTATGCATTGACATCTTGTACATAAAGTAAAGCATCTGCTTTGTTTAAAGTGTAAAGGGATGTACTATACCTGCTCTACTCATTACCTTAGCCCTATATGAGAAGGTAAGGATCAACAAGGTTAACATGATGCCCCTTTTACTATGTGTAGCCTATACAGTTCATTGTTACTAGCTAGTAGTCAGTTAGCCAGTGCTAGCAGTCATCACCATTAACTCAGACATCTGCCAGCCTCAGCCCGGTCAATTCCTGCCAGTCTGCAAAGCGCGATATCAACCCAGAGCATATCGGGCTGCTTTTTCTCTACCACATCTCTGGAATCCTACCGCAAGCTCTGAACCTTTACTCCGGATCATCGCAGCTAGCTAGCTGCTATCCAAGAGGCTACTCCTGGCTAACGTCTCTGTCTCGAAGAAAGCACCAGTTAGCCTGGAGCTAGCCTCGAGCTAGGCCCATGTCCCGGCTAGCCGAAGAAATCCATCAGACAATTCCTGGGCTTCAATACCTCTTTTGCCAATTGGCCTGGACCCTTTGCTGCCGACACAAAGCCTCATCCATCACGACTGGTCTGCCGACGTAACCGTCCGAGGGGGTTTCAACAGGCTCGTCCATTGCGACGTCCCCCTGAGGCCCATCTGCTAGCCTGCTAGCCCTGGTCTGCTAGCTGTCTGAATTGCCGTGCCTCCAGCTCGCCTAGCTACTGACTGGACCATATGATCACTTGGCTACACATGCCTCTCCCTAATGTCAATATGCCTTGTCTACTGCTGTTTTGGTTAGTGATTTTTGTCTTATTTCATTGTAGAGCCTCCAGCCCTGCTCAATATACCTTAGCTAGCCCTTTTGTTCCACCCCCCTCACCTGGCTCAAATGGTGCCTCTAGAGACAAAACCTCTCTCATCATCACTCAATGCCTAGGTTTACATCCACTGTACTCACATCCTACCATACCCTTGTCCGTGCATTATGCCTTGAATCTATTCTTCCGCACCCAGAAATCTGCTCCTTTCGCTCTCTGTTCCGAACGCACTAGACGACCAGTTCTTTTAGCCTTTAGCCATACTCTTATCCTACTCCTTCTCTGTTCCTCTGGTGATGTAGAGGTTAACCCAGGCCCTGCAGCCCCCAGCATCCCTCCCATTCCCCAGGCGCTCTCATTTGTTGACTTCTGTAACCGTTAAAGCCTTGGTTTCATGCATATTAACATTAGAAGCCTCCTCCCAAAGTTTGTTTTATTCACTGCTTTAGCACACTCCGCCAACCCGGATGTCCTAGCCGTGTCTGAATCCTGTCTTAGGAAAATCTTGAAATCTTGAAATTTCCATCCCTAACTGTAACATTTCCATCAAGATAGAACTGCCAAAGGGAGCGGAGTTGCAATCTACTGCAGAGATAGCCTGCAGAGTTCTGTCATACTATCCAGGTGTGTTCCCAAACAATTCGAACTTCTACTTTTAAAATTCCACCTTTCCAGAAACAAGTCTCTCACCATTGCCGCTTGTTATAGACCCCCTTCAGCCCCCAGCTGTGCCCTGGGCACCATATGTGAATTTATCGTCCCCCCCATTTATCTTCAGAGTTCGTACTGTTAGGTGACCTAAACTGGGACGTGCTTAACACCCCGGCCGTCCTACAATCTAAGCTATATGCCCTCAATTTCACACAAATTATCAAGAAACCTACCAGGTACAACCCTAAATCCGTAACCATGGGCACCCTCTTAGATATCATCCTGACCAACCTGCCCTCTAAATACACCTCTGCTGTCTTCAATCAGGACCTCAGCGATCACTGCCTCATTTCCTGCGTGCGTAATGGGTTCGCGGTCAAACGACCACCCCTCATCACTGTCAAACGTTCCCTAAAACACTTCAGCGAAGCAGACCTTTCTAATTGGCCTACCCGGGCCGGGTATCCTGGAAGGATATTGACCTCATCCCATCAGTAGAGGAAGCCTGGTTGCTCTTCAAAAGTACTTTCCTCTTCATCTTAAATAAGCATGCCCCAAGACTTGACTGCCCTTGACCAGCACAAAAACATCCTGTGGCGTTCTGCATTAGCATCGGATAGCCCCTGCGATATGCAACTTTTCAGGGAAGTCAAGAACCAATATACTCAGTTAGGAAAGCTAAGGGTAGCTTTTTCAAACAGAAATTTGCATCCTGGAGCACTCGTTTTTTTATCCTCATTTTTTGATCCTGGAGCACTCACTGTTTTGTCCCAAACAGTTTTGGGACACTGTAAAGTCCATGGAGAATAAGAGCACCTCCTCCCAGCTGCCCACTGCACTGAGGATAGGAAACACTGTCACCACTGATAAATCTACGATAATCGATCATTTCAATAAGCATTTTTCTACGGCTGGCCATACTTTCCAGCTGGCTACCCCTACCCTGGCCAACATCTCAGCAGCCCCTGCAGCAACTTGCCCAAGCCCCCCCGCTTCTCCTTCACCCAAATCCAGACAGCTGATGTTCTGAAAGAGCTGCAAAATCTTGATCCCTACAAATCAGCTGGGCTAGACAATCTGGACCCTCTCTTTCTAAAATGATCTGCCGAAAATGTTGCAACCCCTATTACTAGCCTATTCAACCTCTCTTTCGTATTGTCTGAGATCCCCAAAGATTGGAAAGCTGCCGCGTTCATCCACCTCTTCAAAGGGGGAGACACTCTAGACCCAAACTGTTATAGACCTATATCCATCCTGCCCTGCCTTTCTAAAATATTTGAAAGCCAAGTTAACAATCAGATCACCGTACCTTCTATGCAATCTGGATTCCGAGCTGGTCATGGGTGCACCTCAGCCACGCTCAAGGTCCTAAACGATATCATAACCGCCATCGACAAAAGACAGTACTGTGCAGCCGTCTTCATCGACCTGGCCAAGGCTTTCGAATCTGTCAATCACAGTACTGTGCAGCCGTCTTCATCGACCTGGCCAAGGCTTTTGACTCTGTCAAACCAGGCATCCTGTCAATCACCGCATTCTAATCGACAGACTCAATAGCCTTGGCTTCTCAAATGACTGCCTCGCCTGGTTCACCAACTATTTCTCAGGTAGAGTTCAGTGTGTCAAATCGGAGGGCCTGTTGCCCGGACCTCTGGCAGTCTCTATGGGGGTGCCACAGGGTTCAAATCTCGGGCCGACTCTTTTCTCTGTATATAGCAATGATGTCGCTCTTGCTGCTGGTGATTCTCTGATCCACCTCTACGCATACGACACCAAACCTCCAAATGAGCTTCAACGTCGTACAACACTCCTTCTGTGGCCTCCAACTGCTTTTAAATGCTAGTAAAACTAAGTGAAAGCTCTTCAGCCGATTGCTTTCTGCACCTTCCCGCCCAACTAGCATCACTACTCTGGACGGTTCTGACCTAGAGTATGTGGACAACTACAAATACCTAGGTGCCTGTTTAGACTGTAAACTCTCCTTCCAGACATTAAGCATCTCCAATCCAAAATTAAATCTAGAATTGGCTTCCTATTTCGCAACAAAGCCTTCTTCACTCTTGCTGTCTAACATACCCTTCTAAAACTGACTATCCTACCGATCTTTGACTTCGGCGATGTAATTTACAAAATACCCCCAACACTCTACTCAGCAAACTGGATGTAGTCTATCACAGTGCCATCCGTTTTGTCACGAAAGCCCCATACACTACCCACCGCTGCGACCTGTATGCTCTCGTTGGCTGGCCCTCACTACATATCCGTCGCCAAACCCACTGGCTCCAGGTCATCTATAAGTCTTTGCTAGGTAAAGCCCTGCCTTATTACAGGTCACTGGTCACCATAGCAACACTCACCCGTAGCAGGTGCTCCAGCAGATATATTGCACTGGTCATCCCCAAACCCAACACTAAAATTCCTTCCAGTTCTCTGCTGCCAATGACTGGAATGAATTGCAATAATCACTGAAGCTGGAGTCTTATATCTCCCTCTCTAACTTTAAGCATCAGCTGTCTGAGCAGCTTGCCGATCACTGTACCAGTACACAGCCATCTGTAAATAGCACACCCGACTACCTCATCCCCATATTATTATTTATCCTCTTGCTCTTTGGCACCCTGGTATCTCTACTTGCACATCATCATCTACACATCTATTACCCCAGTATTAATGCTAAATTGTAATTATTTTGCCTCTATGGCCTATTTATTGTCTACCTCGACTACTCTTCTACATTTGCACACACTGTACATCATTTTTATTTTCTATTGTGTTATTGACTGTAACTCTGTGTTGTTGTTTTTGTCGCACTGCTTTGCTTTATCTTGGCCAGGTCACAGTTGTAAATGAGAACTTGTTCTCAACTGGCCTACCTGGTTAAATTAAGGTGAAATATATTTTTTTTAAATGGTTCATTTAAAACCCTCATCTCAGCAAATAGTGTACATTACTGAAGAAGACACAAGTACAAGCATTAGTTAAGTCAACTTAAGTCAAGTCACAATTTATTTAAAGTCCATTTCATAAAGTCTCAATACACTTTGCAGAGAGTCCATTGAAGCAGGCAGGCGGTCAGGAGGGTGGGTCTGACATTGGATCCTGGACCGTGTGAAGGAGGCTCACAGGCTCCTAGCAGAGGATAGTGCAAAAAGCAGGGAGTTAGGGAAGCAGGGAGTTAGTTGAATGAATAGGGGATGAACAGATACATATCATTGAGGAAAAGTGTTAGATTGTGTTGTTCTTCTTAAGTACATAGGCCACTATTTATTATTGTGGCCTAGAGGAACAGCAAAGTCAATCTATTCAAAGACACATTTTCGAACAGGAAAGTTGGTCCAAAACAAAAAGCAAAGAGAGAAAGAGGAAGAAATCCGTTGGATGTGGTGCTTTCCATGGTACTGAACTAGTTAACCTCTGCGGGATTGGTGTCCCTAAACCGGGACAGCTGTTGCTCAATATGTGATAATGTGACAAGAATGAAGTAAACATCAAATCAAATCAAATCAAATTTTATTTGTCACATACACATGGTTAGCAGATGTTAATGCGAGTGTAGCGAAATGCTTGTGCTTCTAGTTCCGACAATACAGTAATAACAAGTAATCTAACTAACAATTCCAAAACTACTGTCTTGTACACAGTGTAAGGGGATAAAGAATATGTACATAAGGATATATGAATGAGTGATGGTACAGAGCAGCATAGGCAAGATACAGTAGATGGTATCGAGTACAGTATGTACAAATGAGATGAGTATGTAAACAAAGTGGCATAGTATAAAGTGGCTAGTGATACATGTATTACATAAGGATACCGTCGATGATATAGAGTACAGTATATACGTATGCATATGAGATGAATAATGTAGGGTAAGTAACATTTATATAAGGTAGCATTGTTTAAAGTGGCTAGTGATATATTTACATAATTTCCCATCAATTCCCATTATTAAAGTGGCTGGAGTTGAGTCAGTGTCAGTGTGTTGGCAGCAGCCACTCAGTGTTAGTGGTGGCTGTTTAACAGTCTGATGGCCTTGAGATAGAAGCTGTTTTTCAGTCTCTCGGTCCCAGCTTTGATGCACCTGTACTGACCTCGCCTTCTGGATGATAGCGGGGTGAACAGGCAGTGGCTCGGGTGGTTGATGTCCTTGATGATCTTTATGGCCTTCCTGTGACATCGAGTGGTGTAGGTGTCCTGGAGGGCAGGTAGTTTGCCCCCGGTGATGCGTTGTGCGGACCTCACTACCCTCTGGAGAGCCTTACGGTTGAGGGCGGTGCAGTTGCCATACCAGGCGGTGATACAGCCCGCCAGGATGCTCTCGATTGTGCATCTGTAGAAGTTTGTGAGTGCTTTTGGTGACAAGCCGAATTTCTTCAGCCTCCTGAGGTTGAAGAGGCGCTGCTGCGCCTTCTTCACGATGCTGTCTGTGTGAGTGGACCAATTCAGTTTGTCTGTGATGTGTATGCCGAGGAACTTAAAACTTGCTACCCTCTCCACTACTGTTCCATCGATGTGGATAGGGGGGTGTTCCCTCTGCTGTTTCCTGAAGTCCACAATCATCTCCTTAGTTTTGTTGACGTTGAGTGTGAGGTTATTTTCCTGACACCACACTCCGAGGGCCCTCACCTCCTCCCTGTAGGCCGTCTCGTCGTTGTTGGTAATCAAGCCTACCACTGTTGTGTCGTCCGCAAACATCAGCCAACTTTCCGGGACATAGTGTCACGCACTGGCCATAGAGAGGCTTTTATTCTCTATTTTGGTTAGGCCAGGGTGTGACTAGGGTGGGCATTCTAGTTTCTTTATTTCTGTGTTTTCTATTTCTTTGTGTTTGGCGGGGTGTGGTTCTCAATCAGAGGCAGCTGTCTTATCGTTGTCTCTGATTGAGAATCATACTTAGGCAGCTTTTTCCCACCTGTGTTTTGTGGGTAGTTATTTTCTGTTTTATGTTTCTGCACCTGACAGAACTGTTTGTTGTCGTTTTGCTCTTTGTTATTTTGTTCAAGTGTTTGGAAAATAAATCTTGAACACTTACCGCGCGTTGGTCCATTCCTTCTTCATCAGACAAGCGTTACACATAGACATATTTTATATGTGCAGAAAGCTTAAATTCTTGTTAATCTAACTGCATTGTCCAATTTACAGTAACTATTACAGTAGCTAAAAAATATTCTTTGCTTGAGGATAGTGCACAATGACAAAACACATTTATCACAGCAACTGGTTTGATACAAAGGTTCTACAGCTGCAATATCGAGAGCATCCTGACCAGTTGCATCACTGACTGGTACAGCAATTGCTCGGCCTCCGACCGCAAGGCACTTCAGAGGGTAGTGCGTAGGGCACAGTACATCATTGGGACAAAGCTGCCTGCCATCCAGGACCTCTACACCAGGCGGTGCCAGAGGAAGGCTCTGAAAATTGTCGAAGACCCCAGCCACCCCGTCATAGACTGTTCTCGTTACTACCGCATGGCAAGCGGTACCGGAGTGCCAAGTCTAGGACAAAAAGGCTTCTCAACAGTTTTTACCCCCAAGCCATAAGACTCCTGAACAGGTAACCAAATGGTTACCCGGACTATCTGCATTGGGTGCACCCCCCCCCCCCCCCCCCCCACCCCTCTTTTTACGCTGCTGCTACTCTCTGTTTAACTTATATGCATAGTCACTTTACTATACATTCATGTACATACTACCTCAATTGGCCCGACCAACCAGTGCTCCCGCACTTTGGCTAACCAGGCTATCTGCATTGTGTCCCACCACCCGCCAACCCCTATTTTTACGCTACTGCTACTCTCTGTTCATCATATATGCATAGTCACTTTAACCATACCTACATGTACATTCTACCTCAATAAGCCTGACTAACCGGTGTCTGTATATAGCCTTGCTACTCTTATTTTCAAATGTCTTTTAACTGTTGTTTTATTTCTTTACTTACCTACACACACACACACACACACACACACACACACCTTTTTTTATTGGTTAGAGCCTGTAAGTAAGCATTTCACTGTAAGGTCTACCTACACCTGTTGTATTCGGCGCACATGACAAATCAAATTTGATTTGATTAACCTCTGAAGGTAAATAATGTACTGACATTCAGTAATCTTGCTCTGATTTGTCATCCTGAGGGTCCCAGAGATTAAATGTAGCATAGTTTTGTTTGATAAAATAAATGTTTTACTTAAATGTAGGAACTGGGGTCTACAGTTTGACCCCACTTCTGTCTCTGGCTCCACACCTACCCCATCTGGCCATCTAGATGTGTGAAGGTTAGTGTCTTTTCTGTAGGGAAGCCAATAATCCATCATGTATTACATTTCTGGAAGTGTGTAAACTTAAATCTGTTATTACTATAGCATTTTTGTATGTTCTCTATAGTTATGTACTCGAAAATGTATAAATTGACCAATTTGGCACATTTGAGCAAACTCCTGGCAAACTTTAATATGCATAATATTGTGTCATGATGTAATTCTTCACTGAATTGGTCTGAAACTTTGCACACGCACTGCTGCCATCTTGTGGACAACATCAAAATTACACCTATAATTCTATCTAAATGTATGGTCTTTCTCTTGCATTTCAAAGATGATTTTTTGAAAAATAGAAAACTCATGTTTTTTGTTGTTGTATTATCTTTTACCAGATCTAATGTGTAATATTCTCCTACATTAATTTCCCATTTCCACAAACTTCAACGTGTTTCCTTTCAAATGGTATCAAGAATATGCTTATCCTTGCTTCAGGTTCTGAGCTTCAGGCAGTTACATTTGGGTATGTCATTTTAGGCGGAAATTGAAAAAAAAGAGGTTCAATCAAAATAAGCCTCGAGGCTAATCTACTAATTCCAGACCATGGAAAGCAGCCTGCCACTCTCCCTTTGTGTTGGGCTGTTAGGCTGCTTGCTATCAGTTCCGGATCATGGAGAGCACCACTGCCAATGGATTTCTCCCTCTTTCTCTGTGTTGGGCTACTAGCTAACTAGTTAAATAACATACAGCCAGGAATATTGAAGGTAACAAAGTAGAGTGTAATTACATTACAGTTTATCTACTAATTGGTAGCCTAACGGGATGTCCTCTGGATTTTGTCCGGAATGCGTAGCCTATTTTAATTTTGATGTTTAGACTATAGAAGCAGCCTGCCAAGTAGGGCTAAATACATTTGTGATCTAGCTTACATCTTGTGAGATTTGTCTTTGGGTTGTGTTGCACAACCAGTTGGGTCTGAATGAACAACCTGGACTCAGGGGTAAGCGTAACATAGTAAATGTAAATCCGGGATAAAAATCAACTCAAAACAAATAATTAAAGAGCAGCAGTAAAATAACAATAGCGAGACTATATACAGGGTGTACCAGTGCAAAGTCAACGTGCGGGGGCACCGGTTAGTCAAGGTAATTGAGGTAATATTGTTACGGCTCTCGTTTGTGGAATGACCGGACCAAGGTGGTAGGCGTACATCGTTCTTTTTATTGATGACACCAAAAGCAAAATAACAACGACAAAAACAAAAGCGCACAGTTCTGTAAGGCAAAATAAACTATACAGAAAACAAGATCCCACAAAACCCAAAAGGAAAATTACAAACTATATATGATCCCCAATCAGAGACAACAATAGACAGCTGCCTCTGATTGGGAACCATACTCAGCCAAAAACACAAAGAAATAGAAAACAGATTTTCCCACCCGAGTCACACCCTGACCTAACCAAACATAGCGGATCTCTAAGGTCAGGACGTGACAAATATATACATGTGGGTAGAGTTATTCAAGTGACTCATGCATAGATAATAACAGAGTAGCAGCAGCGTAAAAGAGGGGGGGGCAATGCAAGTTGTCTGGGTAGCCATTTGATTAGATGTTCAGTAACCTATAGGCTAGGGGGTAGAAGCTGTTTAGAAGCCTCTTGGACCTAGACTTGGCGCTCCAGTACCGCTTGCCGTGAGGTAGCAGAGAGGATACTCCAATTTGTATGATATGTTATATTTCGTATGGTATCGTACCAATTCCAATGTGTTTTCGCTAACGTTAGCTAAGTGGCTAGGTGGCTAATGCCAATGCTAACTAGGTGGCCACACAAATTACAACAAATTACCCTTCACTACAGGTTGTTCATTAGGCTAGGCTAGGGGTTAGTGCTTAGGGTTAGGGTTAGGGTTAGGGTTAGTTTAAAGGGTTAATGTTAGGGTTAAGTAGTTGCAAAGTTCTAATTAGCTAAACTGCTAAAGTTGTCTGTAGCTAGGTTTTCATGTGAATATTTTAAAATCCACACAAAGAAAATATACGCATTTTCCCACGCAATAGACTTCAGTGCGTGATGACGTAGTGCACACAAAATGTATTTTTTGCTTAAGTTTTCATGTACTGAATAAAAATAATAATACTAAAAAACTGTTGTGTTGAATAGCAACAGACATACTCTGGTCTTGGCACATGCGTTCTAGCCAACAGCTTGCAGATACAGTGCAGGTAAACTGTGCTGGTAGGCTAGGCTAGTCTACATTATGAGATGGTGGTGTAGGTCTCCTGGAGGGCAGATAGTTTGCCCCCGGTGATGCGTTGTGCAGACCTCACTACCCTCTGGAGAGCCTTACGGTTGTGGGCGGGTGATACAGCCCGACAGGATGCTCTCGATCGTGCATCTGTAGAAGTTTGTGAGTGCTTTTGGTGACAAGCCGAATTTCTTCAGCCACCTGAGGTTGAAGAGGCGCTGCTGCGCCTTCTTCACAATGCTGTCTGTGTGGGTGGACCAATTCAGTTTGTCCGTGATGTGTACGCCGAGGAACTTAAAACTTACTACCCTCTCCACTACTGTCCCGTCGATGTGGATAGGGGGGGTGCTCCCTCTGCTGTTTCCTGAAGTCCACAATCAACTCCTTTGTTTGTTGACGTTGAGTGTGAGGTTATTTTCCTGACACCACACTCCAAGGGCCCTCATCTCCTCCCTGTAGGCCATCTCGTCGTTGTTGGTAATCAAGCCTACCACTGTAGTGTCGTCCGCAAACTTGATGATTGAGTTGGAGGCGTGCATGGCCACGCTGTCGTGGGTGAACATGGAGTACAGGAGAGGGTTCAGAACGCACCCTTGTGGGGCCCCAGTGTTGAGGATCAGCGGGGTGGAGATGTTGTTACCTTCCCTCACCACCTGGGGGCGGCCCGTCAGGAAGTCCAGTACCCAGTTGCACAGGGCGGGGTCGAGACCCAGGGTACTATGGAGGGTACAATGGTGTTAAATGCTGAGCTGTAGTCGATGAACAGCATTCTCACATAGGTATTCCTCTTGTCCAGATGGGTTAGGGCAGTGTGGTTGCGATTGCGTCGTCTGTGGACCTATTGGGGCGGTAAGCAAATTGGAGTGGGTCTAGGGTGTCAGGTAGGGTGGAGGTGATATGGTCCTTCACTAGTCTCTCAAAGCACTTCATGATGACGTAAGTGAGTGCTACGGGGCGGTAGTCATTTAGCTCAGTTACCTTAGCTTTCTTGGGAACAGGAACAATGGTGGCCCTCTTGAAGCATGTGGGAACAGCAGACTGGGATAAGGATTGACTGAATATGTCCGTAAACACACCAGCCAGCTGGTCTGCGCATGTTCTGAGGACGCGGCTGGGGATGCCATCTGGGCCTGCAGCCTTGCGAGGGTTAACACGTTTAAATGTTTTACTCACGTCGGCTGCAGTGAAGGAGAGTCCGCAGGTTTTGGTAGCGGCCATGTTAGTGGCAAGTTATTTAGTCTGTCTGGGAGCAAGACATCCTGGTCCGCGACAGGGCTGGTTTTCTTCATGTAATCCGTGATTGACTGTAGACCCTGCCACAAACCTCGTGTCTGGGCCGTTGAATTGCGACTCTACTTTGTCTCTATACTGACACTTAGCTTGTTTGATTGCCTTGCGGAAGGAATAGCTACACTGTTTGTATTCGGTCATGTTTCCGGTCACCTTGCCCTGGTTAAAAGCAGTGGTTCATGCTTTCAGTTTCGTGCGAATGCTGCCATCAATCCACGGTTTCTGGTTTGGGAATGTTTTAATCGTTGCTATGGGTACGACATCGTCAATGCACTTTCTAATGAACTCGCTCATCGAATCAGCGTATTCGTCAATGTTGTTGTTGGACGCAATGCGGAATATATCCCAATCCACGTGATCGAAGCAGTTTTGAAGCGTGGAATCAGATTGGTCGGACCAGCGTTGAACAGACCTGAGCATGGGAGCTTCTTGTTTTAGTCTCTGTCTGTAGGCTGGAAGCAACAAAATGGAGTCGTGGTCAGCTTTTCCGAAAGGAGGGTGGGGGAGGGTCTTATATGCGTCGCGGAAGTTAGAATAACAATGATCCAGGGTTTTACCAGCCCTGGTTGTGCAATCGATATGCTGATAGAATTTAGGGAGGCTTGTTTTCAGATTAGCCTTGTTAAAATCCCCAGCTACAATGAATGCAGCCTCAGGATATGTGGTTTCCAGTTTACATAGAGTCAAATAAAGTTTGTTCAGGGCCATCGATGTGTCTGCTTGGGGGGGAATATATGCGGCTGTGATTATAATCGAAGATAATTCCCTTGGTAGATAATGCGGTCGACATTTGATTGTGAGGAATTCTAAGTCAGGTGAACAAAAGGACTTGAGTTCCTGTATGTTGTTATGATCACACCACGTCTCAGCTGCACCGACTCCGTTAGCGTCTCTCGAGTGAGCCATGTTTCCGTGAAACAAAGAACGTTACAGTCTCTGATGTCTCTCTGGAATGCTACCCTTGCTCGGATTTCATCAACCTTGTTGTCAAGAGACTGGACATTGGCGAGTAATATGCTAGGGAGTGGTGCGCGATGTGCTCATCTCCGGAGCCTGACCAGAAGACCGCCTCGTTTGCCCCTTTTACGGCGTTGTTGTTTAGGGACGCCGGCTGGGATCCGATCCAATGTCCTGGGTGGAAGGCAAAACACAGGATCCGCTTCAGGAGAGTCATATTCCTGGTCGTAATGATGGTGAGTTGACGTTGCTCTTATATTCAGTAGTTCCTCCCGACTGTATGTAATGAAACCTAAGATTACCTGGGGTACCAATGTAAGATATAACAGGTAAAAAAACGAAATACTGCATAGTTTCCTAGGAACGCAAAGCTGGAGCGCGTGCTATGGGTGGGTGTTGCTATGGTGACCAGTGAGCTGAGATAAGGCGGGGCTTTACCTAGCAAAGACTTATAGATGACCTGGAGCCAGTGGGTTTGGCAACGGATATGTTGTGTGGGCCAGCCAACGAGAGCATACAGGTCGCAGTGGTGGTGGGTAGCTTTGGTGACAAAACGGATGGCACTGTGATAGACTACATCCAGTTTGCTGAGTAGAGTGTTGGGGGGTATTTTGTAAATGACATAGTCGAAGTCAAAGATCAGTAGGACAGTCAGTTTTACGAGGGTATGTTTGGTGGCATGAGTGAAGGAGGCTTTGTTGCGAAATAGGAAGCCAATTCTAGATTTAATTTTGGATTGGAGATGTTTTTTTATTTTATTTATTTATTTTTTACCAGAGCGCATCCAACCCGGAAGCCCCAATTGCACCAATGTGCCGGAGGAAACACTGTGTACCTGGCAACCTTGGCTAGCGCGCACTGCGCCCAGCCCGCCACAGGAGTCGCTGGTGCGCGATGAGACAAGGACATCCCTACCGACCAAGCCCTCCCTAACCCGGACGACGCTAGGCCAATTGTGCGTCGCCCCATGGACCTCCCAGTCGCGGCCGGTTACGACAGAGCCTGAGCGCGAACCCAGAGTCTCTGATGGCACAGCTGGCGCTGCAGTACAGCGCCCTTAACCACTGCGCCACCCGGGAGGCAGATAGGAGATGCTTAATGTGAGTCTGGAAGGAGAGTTTACAGTCTAACCTAGGTATTTTTAGTTGTCCACATATTTTAGGTCAGAACTGTCCAGAGTAGTGATGCTAGTTGGGCGGGAGGGTGCGGGCAAAAATCGGTTGAAGAGCATGCACTTAGTTTTACTAGCATTTAAAAGTAGTTGGAGGCCACGGAAGGAGTGTTGTATGGTGTTGAAGCTCGTTTGGAGGTTTGTTAGCACAGTGTCCAAAGAAGGGCCAGATGTACACATAATGGTGTCGTCTGCTTAGAGATGGATCAAAGAATCATCAGCAGCAAGAGCGACATCATTTATGTATACAGAGAAAAGAGTCGGCCCGAGATTTGAACCCTGTGGCACCCCCATAGAGACTGCCAGAGGGCCAGACAACCAGGTGAGGCAGTTATTTGCGAAGACAAGGCTATTGAGTTCTGCCGATATTAATGCGGTGATTGACAGAGTCGAAAGCCTTGGCCAGGTCGATGAAGAAGGCTGCACAGTACTGTCTTTTATCGATGGCGGTTATGATATCCTTTAGGACCTTGAGCGTGGATGAGGTGCACCCATGACCAGCTCTGAATCCAGATTGCATAGTGGAGAAGGTACGGTGGGATTCGAAATGGTCAGTGATCTGTTTGTTAACTTGGCTTTCGAAGATTTTAGAAAGGCAGGGCAGGATGGATATAGGTCTATAACAGTTTGGGTCTAGAGGTGCTCCCCCTCTTCAGTGTCCCAAAACTGTTTGGAATTAGAGCTCCTGGAAGCAAATTTCTGTTTGAAAAGGCTAGCCTCAGCTTTCCTAACTGACTTAGTATATTGGTTCTTGACTTCCATGAAAAGTTGCATATTGCGGGGGCTATTCGATGCTAATGCAGAATGCCACAGGATGTTTTTCTGCTTGTCAAGGGCAGTCAAGTCTGGGGTGAAGCAAGGGCTATATCTGTTTTTAATTCTACATTTTTTTGAATGGGGCATGCTTATTTAAGATGGAGAGGAAAGCACTTTTGAAGAGCAACCAGGCATCCTCTACTGACGGGATGAGGTCAATATCCTTCCAGGATACCCGGGCCAGGTCAATTAGAAAGGCCTGCTCGCTGAAGTGTTTTAGCGAGCGTTTGACAGTGATGAGGGGTGGTGGTTTGAACGCGGACCCAGTACGCACGCAGGCACTGATCGCTGAGATCCTGGTTGAAGACAGCAGAGGTGTATTTAGAGGGCAGGTTGGTCAGGATGATATCTAAGAGGGTTACGGATTTAGGGTTGTACCTGGTAGGTTCCTTGATGACTTGTGTGAGATTGAGGGCATCTAGCTTAGATTGTAGGACGGCCAGGGTGTTAAGCATTTCCCAGTTTAGGTCACCTAACAGTACGAACTCTGAAGGTAGATGGGGAGCGATCAATTCACATATGGTGTCCAGGGCACAACTGGGGGCCGAGGGGGGTCTATAACAAGCGGCAACGGTGAGAGACTTGTTTTTGGAAAGGTGGATTTTTAAAAGCAGAAGCTTGAATTGTTTGGGCACAGACCTGGATAGTATAACAGAACTCTGCAGGCTATATCCGCTGTTAAGGGTAGAGGGTAGAGAAAGCTTGTTGGTTAAGGGTAGAGAAAGCTTGTTGGACACTAAGAAAGCTTGTAGAGCATTTAACACAAAATCCGGGGAGGGGCCAGCTGAGTATAAGACTGTATCATCTGCATATAAATGGATGAGAGAGCTTCCTACTGCCTGAGCTATGTTGTTGATGTAAATTGAGAAGAGCGTGGGGCCTAGAATTGAGCCTTGGGGTACACCCTTGGTGACAGGCAGTGGCCGAGACAGCAGATTTTCTGACTTTATCCACTGCACTCTTTGAGAGAGGTAGTTAGCAAACTTGGCCAAAGACCCCTCAGAGACACTAATACTCCTTCGCCGGCCCACAAGAATGGAATGGTCTACCGTATCAAAAGCTTTGGTCAAGTCAATAATAATAGCAGCACAATATTGCTTAGAATCAAGGGCAATGGTGACATCATTGAGAACCTTTAAGGTTGCAGTGACACATCCATAACCTGAGCGGAAACCAGATTGCATACCTGAGACAATACTATAGACATCAAGAAAGCCAGTCAGTTGATTATTGACAAGTTTTTCCAAGACTTTTGATGGTTATATCAGTGTTTATGCATAAAGGTGTTTCCACCACCATTTGTTGTATAATTAATTTTACCAACACACATAGATCCCACCATGTCAAAAGAACAAATTATAAATCGGCATTTACAGTATGACTTCACTCACATCAAAACTGTCGATGGAAACATGGTTTGAGATGAGATTCGAACTTGCAATCTTTGTGTTGCTAGAAGTTCGCGTTTTTGCCTTGAAGATCCACAGAACATGCCGATTGACACGTGTTTTTATGTTGTTCATTAGAAAAACGAGATTCAAGTCTTGGAGGTGTGTATCTTGACCAATTCCGGGTTTGGTTAATGATGTTTGTCCCCCGTGAGAAGTTGAAGCCTATTTCATTTCCTCAAAATCTCCGAAATGAATCAAAGATCATTTAAGAAATCTGTAATTAATTTCGACTTTTTTGCCAAGTATGTTTTAGTTGTTCCGTTTCACATCTAACTAAGGTGTTTGGTGCCGTATTTATCAAGTAAAAAATGTGCGACGTGTTGTCTTATGTAAACAGTTGGAGCTACTAGGTAGGTCTGTCTCACTGTCTGTGATATTGGATAGAGAGCAATGACCGCAGTCGTTCACCCCCTTAGTGGGCAAATGGACATCACCAATCAAAACCCAACCTTCATTTATTTACCCGTTGTAATGCGGGTAAATAAAAAAAAGCAGTCGTTTTTTAAAGGCTGGTTCAAAAAGCGCATAAGGTGCAATCTTGTATCACACAGTGCCAGCCAATGAGAAGTTGGCCGCAATCAGGAATTCAGCGAAGCGAAATGGCACAGAATCCGAAAATGAACTGCAACGTCGAGGGGGGAGAGACTATAGAGCGAGAGACCGGTATGACGAAGGGGAGGGGGTGATCAGTAAAGCGGGTGAAATATATATGTTAAACCATAGCGCATATTCTTGGAATGATTTGCTTGAATGTCTCTGGGTGTTTCACAGAGAAATGCAATCCGGACACAGAACCCCCCCCCCCTCCCCCCCCACCTCTCTCTCTCTCTCTCTCTCTCTCTCTCTCTCTCTCTCTCACACACACACACACACACACACACACGAAAAGGGATGGTGGATGCTCCTGACTCGATGGCTAAGACGAGGTGGGATAATCATGCGTGTCTGGCCCCGGGCGTTGATGCAGCTGCCGTTGCCTGATCTTTACTGGGCTGAGGGTAGGGTTGTTCCGGTTCCGACTGGATCTTCATCTCGATTCGGCTTGACATCGATGTTATCAAGCTATTTACATGTAAGAAGACAACGACTGATGTAGCCTAAAAAGCGCAACCGCAATTATTGAAAAAATCTGAATGGAGTAATTAAATGCTACCATCGATGGAGGAGGATCTTATTTATAATAACTAATGAAGTGCTGTCTTGGAGGAAGGGAAATAACCAGGGACATCCCCGTGAAACGACCGGCTCACCCGTTCTCCTGTTTGCTGCGATTTTTTAAAAATGAGATCGGTACGTAGGCTGCCGTGAAAATAACATAATTGCATTAGTAATCAGGCTAGGACACCCTCTCCACCAGCACCCTATTTTCGCCGTTCCAGGGGCAGCAAACGCGGCACCGAACGCAAACCCGTCCACGACCCGGTCCGCGCCATCAAATCGACGCATTACTGGATGGGGAGTAGCATAGACTGTGAAGACCGTGAGTGCGTGTGTCAAAAGGGGGACAGAGGGAGACCGGGCCAGCTCAACCCCCTGCACCGGTTAATTGCGCTCTAATCTGGCAAGTTTGGAGGGACGGAGAGTCCGGTGCAGTAAGGGCGCCTCAATGACCGTCTCATCCCGGGACAGGTAGAGAAGGCTAGAGAACGGCGGCGTGTTTGGAAGTTTTGATGCATATGATCACAACCACCATGATTTTTATGATTCTTGGCGCTTCAGTTGTAATGGTAAGATATTTGATTTTTATTGTGCCCCCTATCGTGTGTGTTAAACGCCTACAACATGTTTTTTTTACGTATGTAGTCTATAGACTAATAATGTAGCTATAGCTATTACAAATAGCATACAGATCACATTTGATATCACTGAAAATAATGATGACTTGAGACAGTAGCCTACATACTTGGCTATCATAAATAAACAATATAAAGAACATTTTAGAACGAGGGTTGTAAAGTGGGTTTCCAAATGTATTTTTCGATTTCTCTTATATGGACTGTAGCCTAATGCCAGGTCATATAACGGTGCTGTGTTGGAAATGGTGCTTGTCATGTGAGTTGACTCGAATGGTTATTTGCAGGCGATTGCCTGTTTAATGGACATGAACGCACTACTGGATCGCTTTCACAACTACATCTTACCGCATCTACGAGGGGAAGACCGCGTCTGTCATTGCAACTGTGGAAGGTAAAAAAAAAATAGCATACAGTGATTCGTTTGGATGTATACAAACATCTGAAATGAAAGCGTAGCCTATAGAGTCAAGATAGCTGCTATGTTACCCGTCTAATCATAGGCTCATACTCGATCAATAGGCCTCTCGAATGATTTCTCCTGCTGAACTGTTCGTTTTAATGAGCCTCCAAACATGCTCCATGCATAGGCCTAATCTCTTGAAAATGTACCTAATGGATGTCGACTATGGTTTCATTCGAGTATGTGTGTGTCTAACCGAAGGATAGCCTTATTTTTGCGATGCCTAGCTTGTGACGGTGTTTTTAAGCTTTATTCAGTTATTTGGCTTTTACTGCATACGTGAGCCATAAATATGTTATGAATTATGAGGAATGGGCTAAGGAATCATTTTAAATATTTAGATATGAGGAAATGTTGTTGGAGAGAGGACATTAGGGCTAGCCTATACCTATATTGAACCAGTTGTGAGAATGTGCCTAAATATACATTGATCTATTACTTATAACCCCTATTATGAAGGCTGAAAATTGAATGAAACATAAAACAACTAGGCCCAGTTTAATGATAATTAGGCCAGGTTTTCTATTACTGTTGTGATTAGGCCTAAACAAGTTATATGTAGCCTCATATTTTGTCGATTGGTGGTCTAGGCTCCTTACTACTTCAATTAGTGTGTTTTAAAACATTAAATAATGCAATGAGATTGGTACAGGTTTTACATGACTGACTCACATACAGGAACTGTAAACCAAAATTGGGCCCTTGGTCTTGGAAGTTTTATTTTATTTTATTTCTGTTAAGTGCTGTAGCTTGCCCAAGGGTATGGCAACAGTGTTGTGCCAGGTTTTAAAATAAGAGCCCTCTGATCCAATAGATACACACCTATCGACTTCATTAGGATATTACGCCCTGGATAAAGGCAAGTTGAGGCCTGAGTCTGAACACATACATATTGCAACATTTTGTAAGTGCTGGGTTATTCTTGGTCAGTGCAGAATCTTAGTCAAATTAATTCCTAACTTGCTTGGATCTAATATATTCACTGAGAACAGGAAAATCTGTTCTGAGTTGCCCCGCTGATGTGATATCACTGCATAGTCACATTGTAGCAGGTCTTGGCCCTGTATGAATACTGTTCTTTTGACTGCCTACAGTTCAACAACCTGAGATATGGGTCATGAAGTGTCACTAAGATCAGGATTGTCATCATAAAATAAAATTGGCCAAAATTTGGAGAAGGGCCTCTCTCTCACCCCCTCTAATTTCAAGAAATTCTCATAGTAATGCTACATTAGGCCTATATATGCCTTTAGAAGAATTGTAGAGACACATTTGTAAAAAATATATGCCAATTATGTCTAGTGACATAATTTATGCCATTTATCATTGCAATATTTTTTGTGTGGTTTATTTGAAGTCATTTTTAAATATTGATACATCCTCTGCTACTCAATATTCAATGTGCAATGCATATAATATTCTTAGCTTTGAATTAATTATATATTTTCATACTTGTGCTTGTTACCTTTCTGTACCCGGGGACATACAGTACATCTAGTCCTAAACTAGACCCCAACAATTGCACTTTTGTTTCCAACACACTTCTGCTTGTCATTGTCTTTAATTAAGCCAGAGGCGTCATGCCCATAGGGGGAACAGGGGTACTTGACCCCTAAGATTTGTCCTATACATTTTTTTACAGTATCAGTCAAAAGTTTGACACACCTACTCATTCAAGGGTTTTTCTTTATTTTTACTATTTTTTACATTGTAGAATAATAGTGAAGACAGCAAAACTATGAAATAATGCATATGGAATCATGTAGTGACCAAAAAAGTGTTAAACAAATCCAAATATATTTTATATTTGAGATTCTTCAAAGGAGCCACCCTTTGCCTTGATGACAGCTTTGCACACTCTTGGCATTCTCTCAACCAGCTTCATGAGGTAGTCACCTGGAATGCGTTTCAGTTAACAGGTGTGCCTTGGTAAAAGTTCAATTGTGGAATTTCTTTCCGTCTTCAAGTGTTTGAGCCAGTCAGTTGTGTTGTGACAAGGTAGGGGTGGTATACAGAAGATATCCCTATTTGTCCATATAATGGCAAGAACAGCTCGAATAAGCAGTGAAACAACAGTCCATCATTACTTGAAGACATGAAAGTCAGTCATTCCGGAAAATTTCAAGACCTTTGAAAGTTTCTTCAAGTGCAGTCGCAAAGCCATTAACCGCAAAGCTGAAACTGGCTCTCATGAGGACTGCCAGAGTTACCTCTGCTGACCCAGAGTTACCTCTGCTGCAGAAGATAAGTTCATTAGAGTTACCAGCCTCAGAAATTGCAGCCCAAATAAATGCTTCACAGAGTTCAAGTAACAGTGTCACGTCCTGACCATAGAAAGCTTTTATTTTCTATGGTAGAATAGGTCAGGGCATGACTGGGGGGTTGTTCTAGTTTATATTTTCTATGTGGGGTTCTAGGTTGATTTTCTATGTTGGTGATTTGTATGATTCCCAATTAGAGGCAGCTGGTTATCGTTGTCTCTAATTGGGGATCATACTTAAGTAGCATTTTTTCCACCTGTGGGTTATGGGATATTGTTTATGTTTAGTTGCCTGTTTACACTGCATTGTCGTCACGTTTATTTTATTCTTTATTGTTTTGTTTTTTCTAAGTTTCACTGTCTAATAAATATGTGGAACTCTACGTACCTTGGTCCGTTAATTCATTAGATGAACGTGACAAACAGACATATCTCAACATCAATTGTTCAGAGGAGACTGTGAATCAGACCTTCATGGTCAAATTGCTGCACAGAATCCACTGCTAAAGGACGCCAATAATAAGAAGAGACTTGCTTGGGCCAAGGAAAATGAGCAATGGACATTAGACTGGTGGATATCTGTCCTTTGGTCTGATGAGTCCAAATGTGAGATTTTTGGTTCCAACCTCCGTGTCTTTGTGAGACGCAGAGTAGGTGAACTGATGATCTCTGCATGTGTGGTTCCCACTGTGAAGCACGGAGGAGGAGGTGTGATGGTGTGGGGGTGCTTTGCTGGTGACACTGTCGGTGATTCATTTAGAATTCAAGGCACACTTAACCATCATGGCTACCACAGCATTCTGCAACAATACACCATTCCATGTGCATTTAGTGGGACTATCATTTGTAATTCAACAGGATGACCCAACACACATCCAGGCTGTGTAAGGGCTATTTGACCAAGAAGGAGAGTGATCAAGTGCTGCATCAGATGACCTGGACTCCACATTCACCTGACTTCAACCCAATTGAGATAGTTGGACCGAAGAGTGAAGGAAAAGCAGCCAACAAGTGCTCAGCATGTGTGGGAACTCCAGGTGAAGCTGGTTGAGAGAATGCCAAGTGTGCAAAGCTGTCATCAAGGCAAAGGGTGGCTCCTTTGAAGAATCTCCAATATAAATATATTTTGATTTGTTTAACCCTTTTTTGGTTATTACTGTACATGATTCCATATGTGTTATTTCATAGTTTTGATGTCTTCACTATTATTCTACAATGTAGAAAATAGTAAAAATAAAGACAAACCCTTGAGTGAGTAGGTGTCAAAGTCAAATCAAATCAAGTTTATTTGTCATGTGCGCCGAATACAACAGGTATTCCTTGCAGTGAAATGCTTACTTACAGGCTCTAACCAATAGTGTGGAGAAAAAAAAGTGTGTGTGTGTGTGTGTGTGTGTGTGTGTGTGTGTGTGTAAGTAAAGAAATAAAACAACAGTAAAAAGACATTTGAAAATAAGAGTAGCAAGGCTATATACAGACACAGGTTAGTCAGGCTTATTAAGGTAGAATGTACATGTAGGTATGGTTAAAGTGACTATGCATATATGATGAACAGAGAGAGTAGCAGTAGCGTAAAAATAGGGGTTGGAAGGTGGTGGGACACAATGCAGATAGCCTGGTTAGCCAATGTGCAGGAGCACTAGTTGGTCGGGCCAATTGAGGTAGTATGTACATGAATGTATAGTTAAAGTGATTATGCATATTAGATAAACAGAGAGTAGCAGCAGCGTAAAAGAGGGGTTGGGGGGGGGTGCACACAATGCAAATAGTCCAGATAACCATTTGGTTACCTGTTCAGGAGTCTTATGGCTTGGGGGTAAAAACTGTTTGAGAAGGCTTTTTGTTCTAGACTTGGCACTCCGGTACCGCTTGCCATGCGGTAGTAGCGAGAACAGTCTATGACTGGGGTGGCTGGGGTCTTTGACAATTTTCAGGGCCTTCCTCTGGCACCGCCTGGTGTAGAGGTCCTGGATGGCAGGCAGCTTTGCCCCAGTAATGTACTGGGCCGTACGCACTTCCCTCTGAAGTGCCTTGCGGTCGGAGACCGAGCAATTGCCGTACCAGGCAGTGATGTAACCGATCAGGATGCTCTCGATGTTGCAGCTGTAGAACCTTTTGAGGATCTCAGGACCCATTCCAAATCTTTTTAGTTTCCTGAGGGGGAATAGGCTTTGTTGTGCCCTCTTCATGACTGTCTTGGTGTGTTTGGATCATTTGAAGCTCTCAACCTGCTCTACTACAGCCCCGTCGATGAGAATGGGGATGTGCTCGGTGCTCCTTTTCCTGAAGTCCACAATTATCTCCTTGGTCTTGGTTACGTTGAGGGATAGGTTGTTATTCTGGCACCACCCAGCCAGGTCTCTGACCTCCTCCCAATAGGCTGTCTCGTTGTTGTCGGTGATACAGTTCTTCTTCTTCTTTGCAGATCCTCTCAAACTCTGGTTGGATGTGGAGCATTGCTGCAGAACTATTTTCAGGTCTCTCCAGAGATGTTTGATCAGGTTAAATTCCGGGCTCTGGCTGGGCCACTCAAGGACATTCAGAGACTTGTCCCGAAGCCACTCCTGTGTTGTCTTTGCTGTGTGCTTAGGGTCATTGTCCTGTTGGAAGGTGAACCTTT
Source organism: Oncorhynchus mykiss (assembly GCF_057628025.1). Taxonomy (NCBI): domain Eukaryota; kingdom Metazoa; phylum Chordata; class Actinopteri; order Salmoniformes; family Salmonidae; genus Oncorhynchus; species Oncorhynchus mykiss. The sequence continues at coordinate 57,677,034 of NC_143030.1, forward strand.
TCCCCAGTCTGAGGTCCTGAGCGCTCTGGAGCAGGTTTTCATCAAGGATCTCTCTGTACTTTACTCTGTTCATCTTTGCCTCAATCCTGACTAGTCTCCCAGTCCCTGCCGCTCAAAAACATCCCCACAACATGATGCTGCCACCACCATGCTTCACCATAGGGATGGTGCCAGGTTTCCTCCAGACGTGACACTTGGCATTCAGGCCAAAGAGTTTGATCTTGGTTTCATTGGGTCAGAGAATCTTCTTTCTCATGGTCAGAGTCCTTTAGGTTCCTTTTGACAAACTCCAAGCGAGCTGTCATGTGCCTTTTACTGAGGAGTGGCTTCCGTCTGGCCACTCTACCATAAAGGCCTGATTGGTGGAGTGTTGCAGAGATGGTAATGTCTCTGACCAAGGCACTTCTCACGCGATTGCTAAGCTTGGACTCTAGGAAGAGTGTAGGTGGTTCCAAACTTCTTCCATTTAAGAATGATGGAGGCCACTGTGTTCTTGGGGCCCTTTAATGATGCAGATTTTTTTTGGTACCCTTCTCCACATCTGCGCCTCGACACAATCATGTCTTGGAGCTGTACGGACATTCCTTTGACATCATGGCTTGGTTTTTGCTCTGACATGCACTGTCAACAATAGGATCTTATATTTTTGCAAAAAAATCTAAAAACCTGTTTTCGCTTTGTGATTATGGGGTATCGTGTGTCGATTAATGAGGGAAAAAATGTATTTAATCTATTTTAGGATAAGGCTGTAACAAAAGTATCATTGTATCAAATGTGGAGAAGTCAAGGGGTCTGAATACTTTCAGAATGCACCGTATAATCTTTTTTGTCGTTGTTTCTCTGGAATACTACTAGCCACAATTTTATTTCAGTCAGGCGGATACAGACAGCCCAAGAGATATGCTTAGATATGCAAAAAAATAGACATGTTTTTTTGACATAGAATTAAGCATAATGATTATGGCTCTAGATTGCAGGAAAAAGCTACAGTATTTCAGGTCTTTTAAAAATCCAATATTCTCCAACTACAGGACGGGAGGCCTCTCTCCGGATCTACCCCCAGACATCCTCAATTACTTTGTGGCCTGTCAGATTTTGGGGGTGCATGACTCCCCTGAATTAAGCCAATGGAAAGTGAGTGACACAGTGGCTGCATTCAGGCTCTGGTGAAAAGTAGTGCACTATGTAGGGAAAAGGTGCCATTTGACACGCAGCCCACGTTGTCTTTTACTGCAATGGAAATGCTCTTAAATAAGAGCTACTAATTTTACGTAAAATGTTTATCCTCTCAGCATAAACATTTAATGGAACAGATAGACAGATGAGGCCACCTGAGCTTGAATGCTGCCCGAGCCTACCTTAAGTGCATGTGGAATCAAACTAAATGAAATCTATTTGTTTGTCACATTCACCGAATACAACAGGTGTAGTAGACCTTACCGTGAAATGCTTACTTATAAGCCCGTAACCAACAATGCAGTTATAAGAAAATAAAGTTAAGAAAATATTTACTAAATAGACTAAAGTAAAAAAATGTATATATATATTTTTAATAACAATAACGAGGCTATATACAGGGGATACAATGTGCAGGGGTACAGGTTAGTCAAGATAATTTGTACATATAGGTAGGGGTCAAGTGACGATGCAAATGGTCCAGGTGGCCATTTGATTAATTGTTCAGCAGTGTTATGGCTTGGGGTAGAGGAGCTTTTTGGACCTAGACTTAGGCGCTCTGGTACCACTTGCCTTGCGGTAGCAGAGAGAACAGTCTATGACTTGGGTGACTGGAGTCTTTGACAATTTTTTGAGCCTTCCTCTGAAACTGCCTAGTATATACTGTAGGTCCTGGATGGCAGGAAACTTGGCCTCAGTGATGTATTGGCCGTACGCACTACCCTCTATAGAATCTTACGGTCAGATGCCGAGCAGTTGCCATACAAAGCTGTGATGCAACTGGTCAGGATGCTCTCGATGGTGTAGCTGTAGAACTTTTTGAGGATCTGGGAACCCATGCCAAATCTTTTCCCTCTCCTGAGGTGGAAAAGGCGTTGTCGTGCCCTCTTCACAACTGTCTTTGTGTTTTTGGACCATGATAGTTTGTTGATGATGTGGACACCAAGGAACTTGAAACTCTCGACCCACTCCACTACAGCCCCGTCGATGTGAATGAGGGCCTGTTCGGCCCTCCTTTTCCTGTAGTCCACGATCAGTTCCTTTGTCTTGCTCACGTTGAGGGAGAGGTTGTTGTCCTGGCACCACACTTCCAGGTCTCTGACCTCCTCCATATAGGCTGTCTCATCGTTGTCAGTGATCAGGCCTACCACTGCTGTGTCGTCAGCAGTCTTAATGATGGTGTTGGAGTCATGTTTGGCCACGCAGTCGTGGGTGAACAGGAGTACAGGAGGGGACTAACCACACACCCCTGAGGGGCCCCTGTGTTGAGGATCAGGCATGAGGCCACATCCACAGTAATTTCATTTGGCACCAGCAATTGCTAGCTTGTCAGATCACTGCTTGTGAACCACAGGTTCTCATTGTATGAGATGCAGGCTACCTTTGAGAGCAACGTTAGGTATGCTGTTATGTAAGGCTTTGATAATACTCTGGTGTTTATTTGGAATTGGAAATGGGAATGAGACATTTATATTCATATCGCAGCTGTTTCCACTGATGTTCGAGTATGTTTCTAGATATTAATTATTCTCTATTCACCAGCATGCCTTTCTATTCTCCAATTTATACCAAATTAGTAATGAGAATTCCTGCTATTTATCCAATTTCATCACCCACCCCCCTAATTTCACCTCCCTTGCCCCATCTCATCTTGTCCTTGTCCTTCCCTCCATCACTAACACCTTCTAACCTCCAGCTTGGTCTCTTCCAGGCATCATGTCCACTATGTGATCCCGTACGATGGGGACCATTCTCTGGTGGACTCGTCGGAGAACTACTTTGTCAGTGACAGCGTAACCAAGCAGGAGATGGACCTGATGCTGGGGCTGCTGCTGGGCTTCTGTATCAGCTGGCTCCTACTGTGGCTGGATGGAGTGCTGCACTGTGCTGTCAGGGCATGGAGGGCCAGCCGCTACTATGGTGAGTCAACAAGAGACTTGGTCCAGTTGACTGGGAAAAGTTTGACATGACCTGACAAATGTGCCTCAGAATGAGCAGAAATGTTTTCAATAATCTGATGAGAGAAGTATTGTTTTGTTGATTCCCACCTCCGTGAAAAGAGAGATGGTGAGTGAAGTGGTATTGGCATTAATATTTTGACTGCTACATTATATGAGGTTGATCAGTGTTACTCCTACATGTTTTCGTGGGGATGTGACATGGGTGTGCAAATGGCCAGAATTGACATACAGGCTGCTGTTGACCACCGTACCATTCATTGAAACCAGGCTTCCTTGGGTGGGTGGATAGCCCAACCCACCTGGCTATAAGTGATGGTTATGGGAAACGTTACAGAACTTGAGGACATAAGGGCTCAGTTGTTTTTTCAAAGTTGTTTTTTAATTTAATAGGGGAAAAATGGAAAAGTGTGTTCCAGGCTAAATTAATTGTCTCACAAGATTTATAATGTACAGTACTGTATGCAGTGTGTTGTGGTCATGGATCGGAATTAAGACGTTATGCAGGTAATTAGTGGGTGAAGGAAATTGGAAAAAGCTTACTTTGTTTCCATTGAGGGGGAATAATTATGTGTGTAAAGTACAGGCACAGTGAAACTAATATGAATATTGCTGTGGAAATATTGCTGCCCTCAGATGTCATGTGTTTAGTACATGCTGATTGACTGAGACAAAGATTCCCTACCCGTAATACAGAGGGCACACCACAAAGATATACAATGTCTCAAGTCTTGCCAATGTTAGATTAGCAAGCCAGACCTCACTGGGGGCGAGGCTATGCCAATGTGAACATATTAGAGGACTTCTTGTCCATACTCCTACTCCTGATTCAATCATTTATCCAGTGTTCTTATATAAGTGTTGGAATATTCCAATTATGTCAGCTAAGCTTAATCTTGTGCAGCTCTCAATGTCAGAACAGGCCTATTTTTGTAGCTGGCATGGATCCTTTAGATATAAGACAATGCTAATGTAGGTGATGTGACCTGGATGACTGCGTTTATGGTCAGAAAATAGAGGTGTAAAATGTCTAGTGAGTGTAAATGAAAGAGATGGCCAATTAATTACCTTTGATTAATATGAAACCAGTACACAAAGATGGGGTACTAAACAACAGTATTACATTATTTTTTTGTCCTGAAAATACTCAATTAAAAGTAGTAATGCCATATTTTTTTGATGCATGTCATATTTTTCTTGATGATAAAAGAGAATTTGGTAGTTTGAAGCATACATATATTGCCAGTCTTAGATTGTGATTCTAGTAGTATTAGGCAAGAAACAACTGGTTTAGCTTTGCAGCACAGAATCAACCCATTTGATATTATGTGCATAACATCAACGTAAAAAAATATACCCAGATTATACATTCAAATGATTCCCTCGAGGTATAGAAGGGTGGCTCTAGGCTTTACTTTGTGCTGGAATCCTTGTGCATGGAAGGAATGCCCCTTCACCGGTGTTTGGCTGTGACGTTGATGGCGGGTCAGACTCGTTTAGCCTCCCTGAGAAGGGGAGTGAAGGTAAGGCTGATGGAGCGGGAAGGAAGGAGGGGGGGTGCAGATACTGTCACATCCCCACCCCCACATACACTCTCTCTCGCACGCACGCACGCACGCACACACACACACACACACACACACACACTCTCTTCTCGGGAGCTATTAATAGAGTGAAAGAGAGCAGCTGGAATGGCGGGCGAGGTAGAAACATGCACACCATACACACAAACACACACACTACATTGAGGTGCACATAGATTCCTTTTGCTTTTTCTAATTCCATCTATATACCCTATATGCTCTCCATTCAGTTATTGAATCCCCCTTTTCTATCCATTTTCTTTATACAGCATCTTTTTGGAAAGGGATGATTCCTTTCTTATTGTCTATTTCTCATGAATAACTGATTCATATTCTTTGGCACCAGTGACGTCGGTGGAAAGACATTTGATTTAGCAAAATAGGGTAACAAAATATGATAACAAAAGGGGAAAATTATGACTTGGCAAAACCATCGCCCCCTTCCCTCCCTCCGTAGAAAGACCTTAACATTTCTGCCCTCACCCCACTTTCCGCATTACATTACCATTTACATTTTTCTCCTGACTCCATCTCTCCATCCTTTTATTGAAATGAGAAGGACCTGTCTCGTTCTGACGTTTCCTTTGGATACCCTTCAGAACAGTCCTTGTGGATTTCATACCCATTCACAGTTATAAATAACTCCCT